>NC_084738.1:6254515-6294515 GCF_033978785.1 Entelurus aequoreus
ATGCAGACCAACTACCCTCTTATGCAGACCAACTACCCTCTTATGCAGACCAACTACCCTCTTATGCAGACCAACTACCCTCTTATGCAGACCAACTACCCTCTTATGCAGACCAACTACCCTCTTATGCAGACCAACTACCCTCTTATGCAGACCAACTACCCTCTTATGCAGACCAACTACCCTCTTATGCAGACCAACTACCCTCTTATGCAGACCAACTACCCTCTTATGCAGACCAACTACCCTCTTATGCAGACCAACTACCCTCTTATGCAGACCAACTACCCTCTTCCTGTCAACACTCCACAATCAACACGCACTAAAACCTCAACTTTCCTTCTTCCCACTCCTGCTTTTATTTCACCTTCTTCTTCCCGCTCACTCAAATGTTTGGAGATTTTATAGAAATAAAAAGTATTTAATGCACCTCTGTGTTTTGCCAGTGCACTGATATTATTCAACACACTACACAGTCTCCACAACAAGTACACTGATATTATTCAACACACTACACAGTCTCCACAACAAGTACACTGATATTATTCAACACACTACACAGTCTCCACAACAAGTACACTGATATTATTCAACACACTACACAGTCTCCACAACAAGTACACTGATATTATTCAACACACTACACAGTCTCCACAACAAGTACACTGATATTATTCAACACAGTACACAGTCTCCACAACAAGTACACAGATATTATTCAACACAGTATAATGGGCTACATCACCCAAAAAAAGTACACTCAAAGTAAATGTGACGCCGTCCTTAACCAAAACATGTTGCTGATTTTTTATTTTGAAAATAAAAATTTGTACATTTAACAGTAAAAAAAAAAAAGTTGCCGTAAAATATATACGGTGGATTTTACTTCAAAGAACGGTATCACTTAATTTTTACGGTAAAATTCTGTCAACTGAGATGCCAGTTTTCCACTCCACAATCTACGGTTTTTACAGTACATTACTGTAAATAGAAAACCTTTTTTTAAATTATTTTTACGGTAAGATTCTGGCAACTGACCTGCCAATTTGTCACTCTACAATCTACAGTTGTTTTTACAGTACATTACTGTAAATAGAAAAACGTATTTTTATTTTTTTTTACGGTAAAATCCTGGTATTTGAGCTGCCAGTTTTTCACTCCACAATCTACAGTTGTTTTTACAGTACATTACTGTAAATAGAAAAACTTTACTTTTTTTTTTTTTTTTTACAGTAAAATTCTGGGGACTGAGTTTTTTTACTGTGAAATTTACAGTGTTGTTTTTTTATTTATTTTATTTTTTTAACACCAAAGATAGATTACCGGTAAAATGTATGTTTTTTATTTAACAGTGCATTATTGTTAATGGGGGAAAAAACGGCACCACTTCTATTTTTACTGTAAAATTCTGCCGACTCAGCTGCCAGTTTTCTACCGTAAGATCTCCGGTGGTTTTAACACCAAATTACTGTAAAAGTTGAAACCGTTATATTTTACAATTTACAATTCTAGTGACTTATCTGCCAGTTTTTACTGTAAAATGTATGGCAAATTTTAACACCGAATTACTATTGGAGAAAAATGGTACCACTGTTATTTTTACAGTAAAATGTTAGCGACAGAGCTGCCAGTTTTTGTTTTTTTTACTGTAAAACCTACGGCAGTTTTTTTACAGTGCATTACTGAAAACGAAAAAACGGTGTCACTTTTATTTTTACGGTAAAATTCTGGCGACAGGGCTGCCAGTTTAGTTTTTTTTACTGTAAAATCTATTGCCGTTTTTACAGTGCATTACTATAAGTGAAAACATTTTAGCACTTCTATTTTTACAGTCAAATTCTGGTGATCGAAATGCCAATTTTTTAACTGTAAAATGTACGGTGATCTTTACACCAAATAACTGTAAAATTAAAAACTGCACCACTGTTATTTTTTACAGTAAAATTCTAGCGACTGAGCTGTCAGTTTTTTACTGTAAAATCTAGGGCAAATTTTAACACCGAATTGCTATTGGGAAAAACGGTACCACTATTTTTACAGTAAAATTTTAGCGACAGAGCTGCGAGGTTTTTTTTTACTGTAAAACCTACGGCAGTTGTTTTTAGTGAATTACTGTAAATGAAAAAACTATCAGTTATTTTTACAGCAAAATTCTGGTGACTAAGCTGCCAGTATTTTTCTGTAAAATATCAGTAGTTTTTTACACCAAATTACTGTAAATTGAAAGATGGTACCACTCTTATTTATTCACAGTAAAAGTCTGGCGACAGAGCTGCCAATTTGTTTTTTACTGTAAAATCTATTGTCATTTTGACAGACCATTACTGTAAATGAAAACATTTTAGCACTTCTATTTTTACAGTAAAATTCTGGTGACCAAAATAAAAAATGTTTACTGTAAAATGTATTATCGTTTTTACAGTGCATTACTGTAAATGAAAAAATGTTAGCACTTCTATTTTTACAGTAAAATGTATGGTGATCTTTACACCAAATGACTGTAAAATTAGCCACTGTTATTTTCACGGTAAAATGCTAGTGACTGAGCTGCCAGTTTTTACCGTAAAATCTTCTGTTGGTTTTTACACCAAATTATTGTAAATTGAAAGATGGTACCACTCAAAATTCTGGCGACAGAGCTGCCAGTTTGTTGGGTTTTTTACTGTAAAATCTATTGTCGTTTTTACAGTGCATTACGGTAAATGAAAAAATGTTAGCACTTCTATTTTTACAGTAAAATTCTTGTGACCGAAATGCCAATTTTTTTTTTTTTTTTACTGTAAAATTTACGGTGATCTTTACACCAAATGACTGTAAAATTAAAAACTCCCTCTGTTATCTTCACAGTAAAATTCTAGTGACTGAGCTGCCAGTTTTTATTGTAAAATCTACATTATTTGCGGTGCATTACTGTAAATAGGGAGGGGGGCGGTATCACCTTTATTTTTACGGTAAAATTCTGGCGACTGACCTGCCTTTTTTTTTTTTAACGTAACATTTACTATATTTTTTATGGCGTCCTAAAGAAATAAAAATAAAAAGTGTAAACAACAATGCACTGTGTTGGCCACTAGATGGCAGTGTCGTCTTGCCCCGCCCCCTCTGCGCCGCCTTTGCTGTTTCACTTGGAAAATAATAAATAAATAAAATATAATAAAATAAATAAATAAATAAAAACAAGATTTTATTTTTTTTATAAATAAATTAAAAAAATAAAAATTGAATAAAAAATAACGCCTAACGGCTAATATGTCGTGCGAAGGCTGCACTAGCACACATGCTAATCCCGTGTCGCTCCGTAATCTTTAAATCCATGTTGAATTAGATAAAAGGCAGTGCAAATACAAGTTTGAGGAGACAATTAGAATCAAAATATTTCTCCAATTTTATCTTTTAAATCACACTTACGTTTTTTTATCAATATATTTCTCTGATGAAGTGACCCTTAATGTTTTTATGAGCCATGTCGGCTGGCCATGACACGTTTGATGACCAGTGCCAAAATCTGAAGGGAGATTGTCGCCACTTTGTAGTCAAATCCAGCAAGCCTCCCCGCAATGACGTGACATTTAAAATCAAAATATTTTCTTTATACTCATTAGGCGATTGTCGTGCAATCTGTTGTTTCGCTTTTGTGTCGTCGTTGTTTGCTGTTTAATAACCGCAGTAACGCGTGACGGCTGCAATTACATGATGTCCGCGAACGCGCCGCCATGTTGTGCTTCCGTGACGTAACCCGGAAGTGACGTCAATAAATCTCGGTTACACGACAAAAAATGGCCAGCAGGGGGCGGCAGTTGGCCGTGTTTGTCTATTTAGTCGTCATTAGTACGTACTTCGGAGTATGAAAACGCGCGGAAGTCATTACAGAAGCAATCGTTAAGTAAGCAATGGTAATATGTCAACATAGGAAGTGAACAAACAATCGCTATTTGCGTGCTGAGACCTTTTGTCATGATTTAGCTGTCCAAATAGTTGCCTGACTGCATTAAAGACCCGGTCCGGTTGACATTGGCAGATCGATACCGGATGTAGTATCAATATTGTATCGATACTAGCGTGATAATACCGATTTTAATGAGCTATTGTATTACTTTGTGGCTTATTGTTGTGTTTGTTGCTGTTAAATTGTTCACAGATAAGAATTATGTTTGCCAAAAAATATTTATTCTGTGTTTTATTGTCCCTAAAACCATGAACAAGTTAAAGATAAAATAACAAAATAATGTCATCAATTTTAAGTACAGAAGAATTGGTATCAATATTGAGCTGCAGTATCTTTTTCCCCCCCTCCAAATTGTATTTGACACAGAAATTTTAACAATATAAACATAGAAATAAACATGTCTTCTTCACATTTTTTCAAACTACATATATTAAAATTATTTTCTCTAGAATTTTCTAACAATAATCACTTATGATATATTATATTTACTACAATATATTAAAATATTAAAACAAACCTACCATAAATACTTTTTTTTTTTTTTTACAATAAAACATGTGCAAGGGATAACGCTTTAAGAATTAAAGAAAAATCAAAAAAGGCATTATAGTACACATTCATTTGGTTGTATGAAGCTTTTCTTATTTATTTATTTTTTTAAAGGAATTTTTCATGACCTTTCTGTTTTTCTTTGTCATGGATGGATGGATATCTAGTGAGTTAAATACATTGTTTTCAAATTCCAGAATAAAACTACAGTAAAAAAAAAAAAAGAAAAAAGTTTTACATGACATTACTCTGGATTTGTGAATATGGACTTTTTCCTAGACAAAACAGTTTCAAAGCAAGTCTAATATTTTTGCCCCAAAATACTTCAAAGAGGAACATTTAATGTAAAGTAATTGGAGCCTTAAATATGTCAATAAATCATTACACTGTTGATTTGTATGTTATATTATTATTGTTTTTGAGCCATGACAGAACCCCCCCCCCCCACTAAAAGTATAGGAGATCCAAAAGGGGCCCACTCATAAAAGTGTTAATTATTTTATGTCTACTTTCAACACTTAATTCTCTAGAACAACTTCAGATCTAAATGTCGATTACAAGTTATTTTTATTTTATTTGTGTTTTACTCCCTTTTTGCCAAAGCAAACTGCAAACAAAGTTTTATCTGGCAAACACACAAAATATGCAAACATTTCCCCCCACAAATCTGTCAAAGTGTAATATATGCTGTGAAGTAATTGGAGCCTTGAACTGGTCAATAATTCATAACAACACTGATTTGGAATCATTTTAGCAATGACATTTTAAAAAAAAAATCCCATTAAAGTACTTAAGTTTTTATTATGTTTGTTTTTTTTATATGCCCTTTTTGCCAGAAAAAAACTTTTTTTTATATATGACAAACACACAAAATATGCAAACAAATCTGTCAAAGTGTAATATATGATGTGAAGTAATTGGAGCCTTGAACTGGTCAATAATTCATAACAACACTGATTTGGAGTCATTATTATTTTTTGAGCAATGACATTTAAAAAAAAATCCCATTAAAGTACTTTAGTTTTTATTATGTTTTTTTTTTTTGTAAATGCCTTTTTTGCCAGGAAAAACTTCTATATTATATGACAAACTGAGCAATGACATTTGAAAAAAATCCCATTAAAGTACTTAAGTTTTTATTATGGTTTTTTTTGTATGCCTTTTTTGCCAGAAAAAAACTTGTTTTTTATGTGACAAACACACAAAATATGCAAACATTTCCCTCCAAAAAGATTTCAAAGTGGAATATTTGATGTGAAGCAATTGGAGCCTTAAATAGGTCACATGACACACATGTTCTGGTCCTGTCCCAGTCTGAAAGCCTACTGCATTAATATTTTTAAACATCTTGCAGATGCACTAAATTTTAAATTGACGCCTTGTGCAGAATTGGTTATTTTTTTGGAATTTCCACCAAACTATCAAAACATGAAGCAGACTTTTAGGGATAGTATCGCATTTGCATCATTGATACCTCGTAGAAGGATTTTTAAGGACCTGATGTTTCAGGTCCTTAAAAAATAAAGAAAAAAAAAAATAAAAAAAAATAAAAATAATTACATTCAAAAAATGGTTGATTAAAAGTTTTGTTTTTGTCTTTTTTTCCTTTTTAAAAAAAAAAATACAGTATTTTTTTTTTTTAGAATGTGCTGTCAAAAATACATATTTAGGACACTAAACAGTACAACAAAAAGTTTAATCCAAAATAATTGCATTTAAAAAATCGTTGATTAAAAGTTTTGTTTTTCTCGTTTTTTACGTTTTTCTTTAAATACAGTATTTTTTTTTTAAATACAGTATTTTTTTTTATTTAGAATGTGACGTTAAAATACATATTTTGGACACTAAACAGTACAAAAAAAAGTTTAGTCCAAAATAATTAAATTTAAAAAATGGTTGATTAAAAGTTTTATTTTTCTCGTTTTTTACGTTTTTTTAAAAAATACAGTATTTTTTTTTTTTAATGTGCCATCAAAAATACATATTTTGGACACTAAACAGTACAACAAAAAGTTTAGTCCGAAATAATTACATTCAAAAAATGGTTGATTAAAAGTTTTGTTTTTCTTGTTTTTTAAGTTTTTTTTAAAAAATACAGTATTATTTTTTTAGAATGTGCCGTCGAAAATACATATTTTGGACACTAAACAGTACAACAAAAAGTTTAGTCCAAAATAATGACATCAAAAAATGGTTGATTTTTCTTGTTTTTTACGTTTTTTTAAAAAAATACAGTTGTTTTTTTTTAGAATGTGCCATCAAAAATACATATTTTGGACACTAAACAGTACAACAAAAAGTTTATGGATGGATAGTCTAAAATAATTACATTCAAAAAATGGTTGATTAAAAGTTTTGTTTTTCTCTTTTTTTCCTTTTTTTTAAAAAAAAATACAGTATTTTTTTTAAGAATGTGCTGTCAAAAATACATATTTTGGACACTAAACAGTACAACAAAAAGTTTAATCCAAAAATAATTACATTTAAAAAATTGTTGATTAAAAGTTTTGTTTTTCTCGTTTTTTACGTTTTAAAAAAAAAATACAGCATTTTTTTTTTAGAATGTGCCGTTAAAAATACATATTTTGGACACTAAACAGTACAACAAAAAGTTTAGTCTAAAATAATTACATTCAAAAAATGGTTGATTAAAAGTTTTGTTTTTCTCTTTTTTTCCTTTTTTTTTTTAAATGCAGTATTTTTTTTTTTAGAATGTGCTGTAAAAAATACATATTTTGGACACTAAACAGTACAACAAAAAGTTTAATCCAAAATAATTGCATTTAAAAAATCGTTGATTAAAAGTTTTGTTTTTCTCGTTTTTTACGTTTTTCTTTAAATACAGTATTTTTTTTTTAAATACAGTATTTTTTTTTATTTAGAATGTGACGTTAAAATACATATTTTGGACACTAAACAGTACAAAAAAAAGTTTAGTCCAAAATAATTAAATTTAAAAAATGGTTGATTAAAAGTTTTATTTTTCTCGTTTTTTACGTTTTTTTAAAAAATACAGTATTTTTTTTTTTTAATGTGCCATCAAAAATACATATTTTGGACACTAAACAGTACAACAAAAAGTTTAGTCCGAAATAATTACATTCAAAAAATGGTTGATTAAAAGTTTTGTTTTTCTTGTTTTTTAAGTTTTTTTTAAAAAATACAGTATTATTTTTTTAGAATGTGCCGTCGAAAATACATATTTTGGACACTAAACAGTACAACAAAAAGTTTAGTCCAAAATAATGACATCAAAAAATGGTTGATTTTTCTTGTTTTTTACGTTTTTTTAAAAAAATACAGTTGTTTTTTTTTAGAATGTGCCATCAAAAATACATATTTTGGACACTAAACAGTACAACAAAAAGTTTATGGATGGATAGTCTAAAATAATTACATTCAAAAAATGGTTGATTAAAAGTTTTGTTTTTCTCTTTTTTTCCTTTTTTTTAAAAAAAAATACAGTATTTTTTTTAAGAATGTGCTGTCAAAAATACATATTTTGGACACTAAACAGTACAACAAAAAGTTTAATCCAAAAATAATTACATTTAAAAAATTGTTGATTAAAAGTTTTGTTTTTCTCGTTTTTTACGTTTTAAAAAAAAAATACAGCATTTTTTTTTAGAATGTGCCGTTAAAAATACATATTTTGGACACTAAACAGTACAACAAAAAGTTTAGTCTAAAATAATTACATTCAAAAAATGGTTGATTAAAAGTTTTGTTTTTCTCTTTTTTTCCTTTTTTTTTTTAAATGCAGTATTTTTTTTTTTAGAATGTGCTGTAAAAAATACATATTTTGGACACTAAACAGTACAACAACAAGTTTAGTCCAAAATTATTACATAAACAAAATGGGTGATTAACTCTTTTATCGATCTGCTCTATGATACAGCAGATCGATAAAAGTTTTGCTTTTCTCGTATTTTACATTTTTTAAAAATACAGTATTTTTTTCTTTAGAATGTGCCGTTAAAAATACATATTTTGTACAACAAAAAGTTTAGTCCAAAAATAATAACATAAAAAAAATGGTTGATTAACTCTTTTATCGATCTGCTGTATTATACAGCAGATCAATAAGTTTTGTTTTTCTCCTTTTTTAAAAATACAGTTTTTTGTTTTTTTTAATGTGCCGTTAAAAATACATATTTTGGACACTAAACAGTACAACAAAAAGTTTAGTCCAAAATAATTAAATTTAAAAAATGGTTGATTAAAAGTTTTGTTTTTCTCGTTTTTTATGTTTTTAAAAAAATACAGTATATTTTTTTTTAGAATGTGCCGTCAAAAATACATATTTTGGACACTAAACAGTACAACAAAAAGTTTAATCCAAAATAATTACATTTAAAAAAATCGTTGATTAAAAGTTTTGTTTTTCTCGTTTTTTACGTTTTTTTTTAAAAAATACAGTATTTTTTTTTTTAGAATGTGCCGTCAAAAATACATATTTTGTATAACCAAAATTTTAGTCCAAAAATAATGACATCAAAAAATGGTTGATTTTTCTCGTTTTTTACGTTTAAAAAAAAAAAAATACTGTATTTTAAAAAAAAATACTGTATTTTTTTTTTTTTTAGAATGTGCCGTTAAAAATACATATTTTGGACACTAAACAGTACAACAAAAAGTTTAGTCCAAAATAATTACATTCAAAAAATGGTTGATTAAAAGTTTTGTTTTTCTCGTTTTTTACGTTTTTTTTTAAAAATACAGTATTTTTTTAAAAAATGTGCCGTCAAAAATACATATTTTGGACACTGAACAGTACGACAAAAAGTTTAGTCCAAAATAATTACATTGATTAAAAGTTTTTTTTCCTCGTTTTTTACGTTTTTTTAAAATACAGTATATATATATTTTTTTTACAATGTGCCGTTAAAAATACATATTTTGTACAACAAAAAAGTTTAGTCCAAAATAATGACATCAAAAAATTGTGGATTTTTAATTGTTTTTTAAGTTTTTTTACGTTTAAAAAAAAAACTGTATTTTTTTTAGAATGTGCCATCAAAAATACATATTTTGGACACTAAAAAGTACAACAAAAAGTTTAGTCCAAAATAATTACATTCAACAAATGGTTGATTAAAAGTTTTGTTTTTCTCGTTTTTTACGTCTTTTTAAAATACAGTATTTTTTTTTTTTAGAATGTGCCGTCAAAAATACATGTTTTGGACACTAAACAGTACAACAACAAGTTTAGTCCAAAATTATTACATACAAAAATGGTTGATTAACTCTTTTATCGATCTGCTGTATGATACAGCAGATCGATAAAAGTTTTGTTTTTTACGTTTTTTGAAAATACAGTATTATTTTTCTTTAGAATGTGCCTTTAAAAATACATATTTTGTATAACTAAAAATTTAGTCCAAAATAATGACATAAAAAAATGGTTGATTTTTTTCGTTTTTTAGTTTTTTTAAAAAAAATACAGTATTTTTTTTTTTTTAATGTGCCGTTAAAAATACATATTTTGGACACTAAACAGTACAACAAAAAGTTTAGTCCAAAATAATTACATTCAAAAAATGGTTGATTAAAAGTTTTGTTTTTGTCGTTTTTTACGTTTTTTTTAAAGAAAAATACAGTATTTTTTTTAAAATGTGCTGTCAAAAAGACATATTTTGGACACTAAACAGTACAACAAAAAGTTTAGTCCAAAATAATTACATTGATTAAAAGTTGTTTTTCTCGTTTTTTACGTTTTTTAAAAATAAAGTATATATATATTTTTTTACAATGTGCCGTTAAAAATACATATTTTGTATAACAAAAAAGTTTAGTCCAAAATAATGACATCAAAAAAATGGTTGATTTATCGATCTGCTGTATCGCCCACCCCTTTAGTAGTCTGGTCACTCACGAGCACGCGCCTTGCCCACCTCTTGCGTGCGCGCCGCCGACGGAGTGACGCGTTTTGCGCATTTCCTGCAGTAAGCGCGCGTCCGAGGGGGACGGGAAGCAAACGAGGGGCGGACCGACCGACCGACGGACGGACGCGCGCGCGGAGCCACCGAAGAACGGCAGGCAGAGGAAAAACCGAACGACGAACGAAGCGACGCCGCGATGGACGGAGGCGGTTTGTGAGTAAAAAAAAACCCACACCGCGGCACTGCGAGACTCCCGCAGCCGAGAAGCGAGCTCGGTTCGAGCCAGCTCCAATCCGCGGGGGATTATCATCCCTTCGAGGGGAGGCAGCCCCGGACTGGGGGGGCTGGAGACCGGAGCGCCAATCCCGGATGGCTAGGCGCGGCTGCTCTCGCTCTCCCCCACCCTGACCCGGGCGAGGCGCACCGTGGACGGCGAGAGAGGGCTGGGGCGGGCGGGGGAAGACGAGCTCCAGGGGACGTCGGAGGCCGTCAGTCGGCGTTCCCGCCTGTTCGGATCCCCGGCCTGTTTCCGCTTGTAAACAAACACGAGTGGGACATCTTCATCCTTCATCGTCATCCCCACACTTGTGCCATGGCTGAAGGTCCACGCGTCAGTGTGGAATGTAGCAGGACGGTGTAGTGACACACACACACACACACACACACACACACACACACACACACACACACACACACACACACACACACACACACACACACACACACACACACACACACACACACACACACACATATATAGACAAGTAAAAACACACACTAGTTGGCAGCCATGCCAGTCTTCAGTGGCCTCCTCAAGGTGCGCGTGTGCGAGGCGGTGGACCTCAAGCCCACCCCCTGGGCCCTGCGTCACGCCGTGGGCAAGAGCGGCTCCTTCCTGCTGGACCCCTACCTGGCCCTCAACCTGGACCAGAACCGGCTGGGCCAGACGGCCACCCGCACCAAGACCAACAGCCCCGCCTGGCACCAGGAGTTCTGCACCGAGGTCCGCGAGGGACGCAGCCTGGAGCTGTCCGTCTTCCACGACGCGCCCATCGGCTACGACGACTTCGTGGCCAACTGCACCATCCAGCTGGAGGACCTGCTGCAGAACGGGACCCGGCACTACGAGGACTGGGTATGTGACCCGGGGGCCTTCTTGCGTGTTGAAGTCATGGAAAAAAAAATGCATTTTTTTCCCGACATCAATAGTTGCTCTGTTGACTCCATCAAAGGTCAGCCGTGGTCTTCTTTGACCCGGTTTGTTGTCGCCACGCATTGACCGGATTCTAGTTCTACTGTACTCCGACCTTTGCCGAGATTTGCCACCAAACCAAACCAGACTTAGGCCAGTGGTTCCCCATTATTTTTGATCACGCCCCCCACTAGGGGACATCATCTTTTCACGCCCCCCTTAATGAAAATATTGTTAAAGGGTAACCACGCTTTTTAAAAAAAAATTTGTCTATCATTCACAATCCTTATATGAGACAAAACACATGTTTTTATTTTTTATGCATTCTAGCTCATAAATAAATGCTAGCAAAAGTCAGCTAACAGGAGTCGCTCTATTTCGCCTATAAAGAGCTCTAAAAAAACTTCCATTATTGTTTCATATACATCCTGTAAGTATATATTTAATATAGTAACTGTCATGTTTGGGCCGACGTTCAATAAGTCAGTTACTCGAACGATGAATGAAATCGTAAAAATCCATATTTTGGACACTAAACAGTACAACAAAAAGTTTAGTCCAAAATAATTACATTAAAAACCGACATCAATAGTTGCTCTGTTGACTCCATCAAAGGTCAGCCGTGGTCTTCTTTGACCCGGTTTGTTGTCGCCATGCATTGACCGGATTCTAGTTCTACTGTACTCTGACCTTTGCCATGATTTGCCAGCATTCCAAACCAGACTTAGGCCAGTGGTTCTCCATTATTTTTGATCACGCCCCCCACTAGTGGACATCATCTTTTCACGCCCCCCTTAATGAAAATATTGTTAAAGGGTAACCACGCTTTTTTTTGAATTTTGTCTATCATTCACAATCCTTATATGAGACAAAACACATGTTTTTATTTTTTATGCATTCTAGCTCATAAATAAATGCTAGCAAAAGTCAGCTAACAGGAGTCGCTCTATTTCGCCTATAAAGAGCTCTAAGAAAACTTCCATTATTGTTTTATATACATCCTGTAAGCATATATTTAATGTAGCAACTGTCATGTTTGGGCCGACGTTCAATAAGTCAGTTACTCGAATGATGAATGAAATCGTAAAAATCCATATTTTGGACACTAAACAGTATAACAAAAAGTTTAGTCCAAAATAATTACATTAAAAATCGACATCAATAGTTGCTTTGTTGACTCCATCAAAGTTTAGCCGTGGTCTTCTTTGACCCGGTTTGTTGTCGCCACGTATTGACCAGATTCTAGTTCTACTGTACTCCGACCTTTGCCGAGATTTGCCAGCATTCCAAACCAGACTTAGGCCAGTGGTTCTCCATTATTTTTGATCACGCCCCCCACTAGTGGACATCATCTTTTCACGCCCCCCTTGATCAAAATATTGTTAAAGGGGAACCACACTTTTTTTTGGAATTTTGTCTATCATTCACAATCCTTATATGAGAGAAAAACACATGTTGTTCTTTTTTATGCATTCTAACTCATAAATACATGCTAGCAAAAGTCAGCTAATAGGAGTCGCTCTATTCCGCCTATAAAGAGCTCTAAAAAAACATCTGAAAACCTCCATTAACGTTTTATATACATCCTGTAAGCATATATTTAATGTCATATTTGCAAAAGTCAGCTAATAGGAGTCACTCTATTCCGCCTATGAAGAGCTCTAAAAAAACCTCCATTTTTGTTTTATATACATCCGTTAAGCATATATGTAATGTAGTTACTGTCATATTTGGGCCGACGTTCGATAAGTCAGTTACTCGAACGATGAATGAAATCGTAAAAATATTTAAATAAAAAATCGACATCAATAGTTGCTTTGTTGACTCCATCAAAGGTCAGCCGTGGTCTTCTTTGACCCGGTTTGTTGTCACCACGCATTGACCAGATTCTAGTACTACTGTACTCCGACCTTTGCCGAGATTTGCCAGCATTCCAAACCAGACTTAGGCCAGTGGTTCTCCATTATTTTTGATCACGCCCCCCACTAGGGGACATCATCTTTTCACGCCCCCTTAATTGAAACACTATTAGAGGGTAACCATGCTATTTTTTGGAATTTTGTATATCATTCACAATCCTTATATGAAACAAAAACACATGTTTTTCTTTGCTATGCATTCTAACTCATAAATAAATGCTAGCAAAAGTCAGCTAATAGGAGTCGCTCTATTCTGCCTATCAAGAGCTCTAAAAAAACCTCCATTTTCGTTTCTAGTACTACTGTACTCCGACCTTTGCCGAAATTTGCCAGCATTCCAAACCAGACTTAGACCAGTGGTTCCCCATTATTTTTGATCACGCCCCCCACTAGGGGACATCATCTTTTCACGCCCCCTTAATTGAAACACTACTAAGCATATATGTAATCTAGTAACTGTCACATTTGAGCCGACGTTCGATAAGTCAGTTACTCAAACGATGAATGAAAATAACCTCGATAAGTTTGCCAGCCTTAATAATCGCTATGTGCAAGTGGTGGCCACTCTATGCATCTGCGAGCGTTTGTGCTACATGCATATAAACGTTCCTAATAAAAAATATAATATCTGTAAAACTCTCGACGGTTTGTATTACTGCATTGAATTAAAATGGTGTAAAAACGGTGATTAATAACCTAACCTTGATACAATTATAGACGGCATACAAGCGTTGAAAACTAGCTATTAAAATGTCACACCGTAATCAAATAATAATAATAATGGATTTTATTTGTAAAAAGCTCTTTACATTGAGTAAACAACCTCAAAGTGCTACAGTGTATTAAAAAATAAATAAATAAAAATATAAAAAAAAACAAAAAACTACAACAACCAAATAGCTAGAACTAGTATGCATATATCTAAAAAAATGCTTTTTTGAAAGCATCCACAGTCTGTGGTGCCCTCAGGTGGTCAGGGAGAGCGTTCCACAGACTGGGAGCGGCGGAGCAGTAAGCCCGGTCTCCCATTGTTCGTAGCTTTGTCCTCGGAGGTTGGAGGAGGTTAGCCTGTCCGGAGCGGAGGATTTGGGGGTGAGTAGTTCTTTGACTAACTTCTATAAACATATTCATGTCTCAATAACTAAGATACAGTATTCACATTTAATGCTAATTGCTGTCTTTGCGCAAAGTGGTCAACATAAACTCCACGTTGTCGCGTTGAAATAGACGGAGGCGTCTTTAACAGGAAGTAAACTCGCGTGGCGTCGCATAAACCGGACATGAGTGGAAATGATCACCTAATTTGTTTTAATTAAAAATAAACATAAGACAAATTAAAATCGAAGAAGATAAACATATTTAAACATAATGGTAAAATATACAAGAAATACAAGTTTATTGCATTTGAAAGGGAATACTTGCATTATTATTGATTGATTGATTGAGACTTTTATTAGTAGGTTGCACAGTGAAGTACATATTCCGTACAATTGACCACTAAATGGTAACACCCGAATAAGTTTTTCAACTTGTTTAAGTCGGGGTCCACTTAAATTGATTCATGATACAGATATATACTATCATATATACTATCATCATAATACAGTCATCACACAAGATAATCACATTGAATTATTTACATTATTTACAATCAGGAGTGTGGAGGGGGGGTGGGGTGGGGGGGTGGGGATATGGACATCAAGTAGTGGACATAGAGAGAGAGAGAGAGAGAGAGATCAGAAGGCATAAGAAAAAGAATCTGCATTTGATTGTTTACATTTGATTATTAGCAATCCGGGGAGGGTGTTAGTTTAGGGTTGTAGCTGCCTGGAGGTGAACTTTTATAGCGGTTTTGAAGGAGGATAGAGATGCCCTTTCTTTTATACCTGTTGGGAGCGCATTCCACATTGATGTGGCATAGAAAGAGAATGAGTTAAGACCTTTGTTAGTTCGGAATCTGGGTTTAACGTGGTTAGTGGAGCACCCCCTGGTGTTGTGGTTATGGCGGTCATTTACGTTAAGGAAGTAGTTTGACATGTACTTCGGTATCAGGGAGGTGTAGCGGATTTTATAGACTAGGCTCAGTGCAAGTTGTTTAACTCTGTCCTCCACCTTGAGCCAGCCCACTTTAGAGAAGTGGGTAGGAGTGAGGTGGGATCTGGGGTGGAGGTCTAGAAGTAACCTGACTAGCTTGTTCTGAGATGTTTGGAGTTTAGATTTGAGGGTTTTGGAGGTGCTAGGGTACCAGGAGGTGCATGCGTAATCGAAAAAGGGTTGAACGAGAGTTCCCGCCAGAATCCTCAAGGTGCTTTTGTTGACCAGAGAGGAAATTCTGTAGAGAAATCTCGTTCGTTGGTTAACCTTTTTGATTACCTTGGTTGCCATTTTATCACAGGAAAGGTTGGCCTCTAGAATGGAACCTAGGTAGGTGACCTCATCTTTCCTGGTGATGACACTGTCACCTACTTTTATGGTGAAGTCATTGACTCTCTTAAGTTTGATGTGGGACCCAAACAGGATGGATTCTGTTTTACCCAAGTGGATGGATAGCTTGTTGTCAGCGAGCCAGGTGCAGGTTCTACAGAGCTCAGCACTGAGGATTTTCTCCACCTGTGACTTGTCCTTGCCGGATACCAGCAGGGCAGAATTATTATTATGTATTATTATTTCAAAATACTGTTGACAGTAATATTGTCTATCGACAATAATTTGTGGGTCAATATATCGTCAAGCACAATCTGTTATCAGCCCAGGCCTAATAACATGTAATATTTACATACTTTGCTCATTTTATGCATATGGCGGCGTAGTAATTTCACAGACATCTCACAAAATGTGCTTTTCCCTCCAACAAACAACACCAAGCTCCATGTCGCAGTATTGCTAAGAGCTAAACAACATATACAAGCCACCAACATAAGAAAACCATCACTTACTGTACAATGTCTGCTATCACTGGGATGGCGACGGATGGTTTGATTGATTGATTAAAACTTTTATTAGTAGTTTATGTTTACAAATTCCGGGAATAAGTCCATGGACACAGGAGGACTTTAAAGGCAATAACCTTTAAGTATTTCAATGAGTAGTAAATAGTACTTTTTACTTTTGTTTAGCTATTGTGTACCATTGATTGTGTTTTGGTCAAACAATTGTATGTAATACAAGATTATAAGGAACTAGTTGTGTGAATGCTCCAAAACATTCACACATATGGTTTTCTACACCAAAATTCATCCATCCATCCATCCATTTTCTACTGCTTGTCCCTTTCAGGGTCATCTATTTATTATTATTCTTCTTCTCCAGATTTTGGCGCGTTCTACCTTCCACCTTTTTACCCGACTTAAACCATTCCAACTTCAAACTGTTCAGCCTATTCGGGAATCACGGTCTTTCCCTTGACAAATTCCAACAATTCCCAGATTTCCCAGAATTCCAGGTTTTCCGGGACATTTTTCCCAATTCAAAATGAATTGGCCATTTTTCAAACTTCCACCATTTGCACATTTTTCAAACGATTCAAACCATTCCACCGTCAACATATTCCACTCATCCTGGAAATTCAAACTTATCTTTTTTACAAGTTACATTTTTTTCCAGGAATTCCAAAAATTCCCGTTTTTTCAAACCCTTTTTTCACGCTTTTTTTCTGTTGACAACTTCTTCCACATTTTTCAACCCACTTCAACTGTTCCACTGTCAAATCATTCCTCTTAATCAGGACAAAAAACAAAGTTGTTTTTGGAACTGGAAAAATTCCTGGTTTTCCTGAAATTCCAGGAATTTCATAATACCATTTAAAGTTAAAGTACCAATGATTGTCACACAAACACACTAGGTGTGTTGAAATTTGTCCTCTGCATTTGACCCATCCCCTTGTTCACCCCCTGGGAGGTGAGGGGAGCAGTGGGCAGCAGCGGTGCCACGCCCGGGTATCATTTTTGGTGATTTTAACCCCCAATTCCAACCCTTGATGCTGAGTGCCAAGCAGGGAGGTAATGGCTCCCATTTTTTTAGTCTTTGATATTGGGTTTGAACGCACAACCTACTGATCTCAGGGCGGACACTCTAACCACTAGGCCACTGAGTAGGTTATTTCTCAAATAAAAATGTTACGACTTCAACATTTCTCGACCGATTTGAAAAATTCCAACACTAACCATTCAGAACTTTCAAGTTTTTTTTTAGCATTTTTTCAGAAAATTCCCTCTTTTCCCGAAATTTCCATGAAATCCCATTGAAAAGAATGGAACATTTTTCAAAGTTACACAACTCCCAAATTTTTTATCTGATTCAAACTGTTCAAAATATTCAGCCTGTTCAGGAATTGTGTGCTCCCTTTCAACAATTGTAAAAAAAATTCCCGGATTTTCCAGAATTTCCCGTTTTTAGGGACATTTTCCACATTCAAAATGAATTATCCATTTTTCACACTACCACAATTCCCACATTTTTCATCCTATTCAAAGCATTCCAACATCAACACATTCTACTCTTCCAACTAACACTTTCCCAAGTTCCAAACCAAATTCCGGTTTTCTTGGAAATTCAAACTCTTCAACATTCAAACCATTCCAACATTCAAACTATTCTCACATTCATACTACATTCTGTCAGCATTTCAGTTCAACTTCAGCATTGGAGAATTCACACGCTATTCCTTCAGGAATTGCCTCTTCTAGTTTAAATATTGTGTTGATGTTGTTAGTTCATTGTTATGGTCGAAAGCACTTACTATGAATAAATAAAAAACATTTACTGTTAATGCATGTGATCGGTATTGATATTGGCTGATCTCACTCATGGATGATCAGTATCGCCTTGATCGGAGCATCCCTGCTAAGTGTTTCTTCGAAATGACAGCTAGCCTCGCGTACATATTTCAGGACGTAATGTAATATTTGTTATTCTTATAGACAGACCTGTGTGTTGACTTCCTTACCTGTCGTCACCTGACAACCTCTGAGGAAGGCAACAGTTGTAGCCCAAACCGTCAGATACGGAAGTAAACACACAGGTCTGCTAAGAATAAGAATAAGAAATTGCATAATTTTTTGAAGACCTAATTTACCTCTTTGGAAGTAACGTAATCCCATCTGATTTCCGAGTATTTCGGTCGTCATGGTCCAGTTCATTCGACGTGATCGACTAAAAGTGTCCTAGTAGCAGAGATGAATGGTATGAACACTTCCTGTAGTCATGATTGTCACCAAAATTGCAGGCGCCAACATTTTCTCTCTTTCGTCTTCCCGACATGTTTCATGATAGCGTAATACACAAAATCGTAACGTCTGATTTTTTTTGGTCCTCTTCTATGTTTGTTGTGCAGTTGACTTGACAACTTTTCGGTCGGTTGGTAAGTGAGGTGTCCATTGGAAACGTTACGTAACGTTAAGAAGCGAGCTATGTGAGCTACATGCTAACACTACGGTCAAATTTGAAGAGCAACATTGATAATACTAGTAAAAGGGATGCCAGCCAGTTAAGAGCTTGCGCTAGATTAGTGGTGTCCAAACTACGGCCCGCGGGGCAAGTGCGGCCCGCAGACATCTTTAAATTGGCGAGACGTCATGAGTTTATTAAGAAATCTTGCCCATAGGGAGATTGCATTAATTTTAAAAGTCTAATAATTTTGATGTTGCTATTTTATTGCCATCTAGTGGACAACATGAGTTATTCCTGGTCAATGACAGAATGCGCAGCATTTATTTATATGATCCAATGCAAAGAACCTTCCCTAGTCATGGTGACAAAAAAAAATTCCAACCAACACAAAATGTCAACAGACATGGTCAATGAACTTTGTGGATATTATCAAAAAATGCTCAAACACCTTTAAAAAATTCTAAATTACACCCAATTACACACTTATCCATGTTTGGCGCCGTTTAGCTGCTTAAATTTTAATTTACCCTCTGGATTAATAAAGTACTTCTGATTCTGATTCTATATTTCTGATTGATGACAAAACTTTAAGGAGGTCCTCACAGAAGTAAACAAGCTACCAGTCGAACTTTCACATACTCTTAATATCCAATTCAATTAATTATATATCCATTATATAAATTTATGGGTAAGCTATATTTGTATAGGCTCTCGATCTATCTATCTATCTATCTATCTATCTATCTATCTATCTATCTATCTATCTATCTATCTATCTATCTATCTATCTATCTATCTATCTATCTATCTATCTATCTATCTATCTATCTATCTATCTATCTATCTATCTATCTATCTATCTATCTATCTATCTATCTATCTATCTATCTATCTGTATATTTTTGTATCTACAGTATATCTATATACATTATACAGTATATATACACACACACACACACATATATATATATATATATATATATATATATGTGTGTGTGTATATATATATATATATATATATATATATATATATATATATATATATATATATATATATATATATATATATATATATATATATGTGTGTGTGTATATATATATATATATATATATATATATATATATATATATATATTAGGGCTGCAACAACTAATCGATTAAATCGATTATGAAAATAGTTGGCGATTAATTTAGTCATCAATTCGTTGGATCTATGCTATGCGCATGCGCAGAGGCTACTTTTATTTTAATTTAAATTTTATTTATTTAAAAAAAATAAACCTTTATTTCTAAACTGCAACATTTACAAACAGCTGAGAAACAATAATCAAAATAAGTATGGTGCCAGTATGCTGTTTTTTTTCAATAAAATACTGGAAAGGCTAGAAATGTAGTTTGTCTCTTTTATCCGATTATTAATCGATTAATCGAAGTAATAATCAACAGATTAATCGATTATCAAATTAGTTGTTAGTTGCAGCCCTAGACACTGAGTTGACAGCTTGGGTTTTTAGCGCAGTGCCGTACACGGTTGATGAGGTTCGAGGCCCGGACTGAACAGAACCAGGGGCTGCAGCAGGCAGGTTAGCTTAAAAAACAAAACGATTCATCTCACACCTTCCCTGTCCATTAGCAGAGCTTTATTTTAAGATGTGTAGCGAAGCCTGCTTTTTGTGACAAGTGATGGGAGTAAACACAGAGCTTAAACAAGCTTAAAGGACACATATCACTGTTAGAATTTAGGGGTGTGAATATTAGGGCACCTAACGATTCGCTCTGATTCTGATTCCTGGGCTGAGTATTAGATTCAGAATCGATTCAAACCGATTCTTGCAATGTATTATTCAGTATAATAATAAATAATGGAACTTTTTCAAAACAGGTTTCAGGTAGAAAAGCTTCTGTTTGCATGGAAATGGCTTAAAAAAACGCATTTTCACAAATTGATTGTATTTTTAAATAGATTTTTGAAAATTATAAATCGATTTAGAATCGAGACGAATAAGAATCGATTTTTTTGGTGCACTCCGAGTTAGAATGTTATGAAACATGTACTATGGTACATTTTTTACTAAGGTACATTTTTAGTCTACTTTGTTGATTTCGCCCCCTTGTGTGCATTATCCATTCCATCCTTTGTAACTGAGCTACTGTGTGGGACAATTTCCCTTGTGGATCAATAAAGTTTGTCTAAGTCTAAGTCTAAAAGCTGTTCAAGCCAGGTCCAATTGTGCGGGTCAAACCTTCCCAACTCTGTGCGGTCGTAGGTGGAGACCGACAAGCTTATCTCACCACAGCTGTGGCTCAGACAGACTGAGGATCCTTTCATTCCTTACGGTTTCTTGTCATGTAATCTACTTGGACTCGGGACCGCCATGGCGGACGCTGCATCCATCCTTTACGGGAGCGGATAAAGGCCTGTTTGTTTTGGCCCTGAGAGTTTGTCCTCGACGGCAACATGTGATCCCCGTCCCAAAAAAACACTTAGTTTTTTTATCTAGTCTCACCTCACGTCGGGGAATTCGCTCGCTTCGACGGACCACAAGTGCTGTTCGGAGTTCAGCGTGTTCGCTCTTTGGCGAGTGCCTCAATTGAGGTAGTTAAAGGATGAATTATCACACATTCCAAGGGATGGTTCCTATATTATGTAGAATGCTGGACTCATTTTAAACAACATGACTTATACATGCAACCCCACCGCCGCAGGGACGCATTCCATAAAAGGGTGAGTCTGTCCCACAAACACAACCTGCAAAACATGCGCTGAAAACACGATGTTTCCCCACAAAAATGCTTTATGTTGCAAGGAGGTTTGTTTTCATTCCAATGCATTGTGCACCACACAATATTTCGGTACCGGTACCAAATGTATTTCGATACTTTTCGGTACTTTTCGATACATTTCTAAATAAAGGGCACCACAAAAAAATGGCATTATTGGCTTTATTTTAACCAAAAAATCTTACTGTACATTAAACATATGTTTCTTATTGCAAGTTTGTCCTTAAATAAAATAGTGAACATACAAGACAACTTGTCTTTTAGTAGTAAGTAAACAAACAAAGGCTCCTAATTTAGCTGCTGACGTATGCAGTAACATATTGTGTCATTTTCCATTCTATTATTTTGCCAAAATTATTAAGGACAAGTGGTAGAAAATGAATTATTAATCTACTTGTTCACACTGCAAAAAATCAGTGTTCAAAAACAAGAACAAAGAAATACCAAAATGAGGGGTATTTTATTTGAACTAAGCAAAATGATCTGCCAAAAGAACAAGAAAATGTGGCTTGTCAAGACTTTCCAAAACAAGTAAAATCAGCTAACCTCAATGAACCCAAAAATAGCTTAAAATAAGTATATTCTCACTAATAACAAGTGCACTTTTCTTGGTAAGAAAAAAAAGAGACCTTTTTGCTCAATATGTTGAAAAATATTCTTAAATGAAGTAAATGCTAGTGCCATTATCTTGACATAATGATATGCGCTCGGCATCATGTTTTTTTTTTTCATGCTTGAAGTAAGAAATTATTACTTAAAAAGTAGTTTTATACTTGTGAGTGTTGATGACACAACAGTTGATATTCTAGTTTCAAGCATGTTTTACTCAATATAGCTCATCAAATCTCAGCAACAAGCTGTAATATCTTACTGACATCATTTAGGACCAAAACCCTTAAAACAAATAAAACATAAAATCTGCTTAGTGAGAAGAATGATCTTATCAGACAGAAAATAAGCCAATATCACCCTTATTTGAGATATTCAATTTTACTTAGATTTCAGTTTTTGCAGTGCATTTACTGTTAATATCTGCTTACTTTCTCTTTTAACGTGTTCTATCTACACTTCTGTTAAAATGTAATGATCACTTATTCTTCTGTTGTTTGGATACTTTACATTAGTTTTGGATGATACCACAAATTTGGGTATCAATCTGATAACAAGTCGTTACAGGATCATACATTGGTCATATTTAAAGTCCTCATGTGTCCAGGGACGTATTTCCTGAGTTTATAAACAAAATATACATTTAAAAAAAAAAAAACGAAAAAAGATTTTGTGATGCTAAAAAATATCGACTAGATACGCTCCTGTACTTGGTATCATTACAGTGGATGTCAGGTGTAGATCCACCCATGGCGTTTGTTTACATTGCGACTAGGGCTGCAACTAACAACTAATTTGATAATCGATTAATCTGTCGATTATTACTTCGATTAATCGGATAAAAGAGACAAACTACATTTGTATCCTTTCCGGTATTTTATTGAAAAAACCCAGCAAACTGGTACCATACTTGTTTTGATTATTGTTTCTCAGCTGTTTGTAAATGTTGCAGTTTATGAATAAAGGTTTATAAAAAAACAAAAAAAGTAGCCTCTCCGCATAGCGTAGATCCAACGAATCGATGACTAAATTAATCGCCAACTATTTTTATAATCGATTTTAATCGATTTAATCGATTAGTTGTTGCAGCCCTTATTGTGACGCCGGTGAGCTTCGGTGTGTAGTGAAGCATGTTTGACTATTCCTCGTCCTGCTGGGATGATACTTGTAAGAAACGTACTTTATTTGTCGCCATGGAGGCGAGGATTAGTGATTTAGAAGTAGCTACAACACTGCAGACTGATGGACGTTAGCCATGTTTTAAAGCACCTCTTCCTGAGGGCGTTTCAGTGTTATAACTTCACCTTTATCTTTAGTTTTTAAGCCAAAATGCGTCCATTTTCCCTTTTCTGTCTACACACTGTGTCTGCTGTAAGTACTCCGTGATTGTGCGCTGCTGAACATGCTCCTCTGCTTGTAAAACCAACAATGACACGACGGGGGGGGCGGGGGCTTGGGGACCGGTACTTTTTAGAGGTGGTATAGTACCGAATATGATTAATTAGTATCGCGGTATACCGTACAACCCTATTTGGATCAAAACCTTGAAATTTGGGCTGACATGGCTGAAAACTGTATCCCGATGTAAGTGTTTATCGGTCAATATCGATAATTGTTAATAAATTGTATGACCTATCGAAAATAGAGACAAGGAGAAAAATATATTGAATGTAAAGCACAGGTGTCAAACTCAGGGGCCCGCGAAAGCCTGTAAATAATGTGCATACTTCATCTTTCTTAGTAAATGTTTCCATTGTTTCCATTTTGACAGAAAAACATGTACCGTATTTTCCGGACTATAAGGCTCACTTAAAATCCTTTTTTTCTGCTTAAAACTCGACAGTGCGCTCATAACCTGGTGTGCCTAATGTACGGAATAATTCTGGTTTTGCTTACCGACCTTGAAGCAAATTTATTCGGTACATAAGTCTGACCAGTAGATGGCAGTCAAACATAAGAAAAACGTGTAGACTGCTATATGATGGCAATAGGACTCAAGTAAACAACACCAACATTTTATATGTACCATTGAAAATATCGAACATTACACACGGCGCTACACCGGGTTATAAGGTGTTATAATCTTTATAAAAAATATATTTTAATTGCGCCTTATAGTCTGGAAAATACGGTAATAAAAAACACATATGTCACTAAAGTCCAGTTTGGATAAAGATGTTTTCCTCTCACTACAAGAGAAACCGCTTCCCTTTCAGCCGTAGTTTCTTTGTAAGACTCTCAACACAGTGTTTAAAGGACAATTTCTGCTCCAGGTAAAATCCCAGACACTCGTTCAGTCATTTTCTCATTTAGTCTAACAATCATCCTGGTGTCTTCCTTGACTTTGAAAAGCACATCATTTTAGCTTTGTCAGAATTGAGCGCAAGTCTTTTTTTCTCGATTAACATTAAACAGCAGATTGTGGACGCTCTGGGGCACTTGCTAAGGATGAGTCAGAACAATACAAAACAGCGTCCTGATGTCATCCGCATGAAAATGAAATTTGTCGTCAGTTAACTTATGACCCAAGGCATCGCTATAGATCAGGCCTGGGTAATTATTTTTCCTCGGCGGGCCAAATTTAGAGACAAAAATGTGTCTGGGGGCCCAGTATATCTATTTACAAAACCTCACAATAATGTCTGATTAAATGCTAAAAACGTCATGACAGACCGCCTTAAAAAACAGAATGGAATTGTAATTTTCTTTACTGAATGAGACAACCAGAATGTACATGAAAATAAAGAATGTGGGATTTACAATATTAACTATGGACGATAAAACACTGAATATTGACAACATATGAACGTCACACCCCTTCTTGATCGACATATTTTACAAACAAGCGAAACGCATCAAAAATGCAACAAACAGTGAAATATGAACGCAAAGGATTAAAAAAAAAACCCCACCTACAATCTGATATATCTTATATACACTATCGTTCAAAAGTTTGGGGTCACCCAAACAATTTAGTGGAATAGCCTTCATTTCTAGGAAAAAGAATAGACTGTCGAGTTTCAGATGAAAGTTCTCTTTTTCTGGCCATTTTGAGCGTTTAATTGATCCCACAAATGTGATGCTCCAGAAAGTCAATGTGCTCAAAGGAAGGTCAGTTTTGTAGCTTCTGTAACGAGCTAAAGTGTTTTCAGATGTGTGAACATGATTGCACAAGGCTTTTCTAATCATCAATTAGCCTTCTGAGCCAATGAGCAAACACATTGTACCATTAGAACACTGGAGTGATAGTTGCTGGAAATGGGCCTCTATACACCTATGTAGATATTGCACCAAAAAGCAGACATTTGCAGCTAGAATAGTCATTTAGCACATTAGCAATGTATAGAGTGTATTTCTGTAAAGTTAAGACTAGTTTAAAGTTATCTTCATTGAAAAGTACAGTGCTTTTCCTTCAAAAATAAGGACATTTCCATGTGACCCCAAACTTTTGAACGCTAGTGTATCACTAAGCTTTAGAACTTTGTTATAAAAATCTCCTTTCTGCGTCTGTCCCTGACACCCGCATTTTTTCTCTGGAAACTCTCTGTGGAAACGCTCCCCACCCACACTGCTTGGTGTCTGGTCTGAGCTGCTGTGACGTAGACTACCATAGTAACTAATTAGATGACCGTAGTATCATCGGCGGGCACTCGAACGAGTATGACGATCCTCCTGGTAGGGGTGTATCCCTTTATGGAGGATGCCTGTGTGTGACTTTGTTTAACGAGGGGAGACTGGTGCACAGACAGTCACCACACGATCCTTGACAGAATCGGGTCAGGGTCCATGGGTATGGAGTCCAAGACGACTGGGGACCCTTTTCTGCTGCAGCCTTCCTTCCGCCATCGCAGCCGTTGTGGTAGTTCTTAAATTTACCGTCTTCCGCCGGCTCCGCCGTTGAGGTCTTCACCGTATCCCTGGCTAGGGGGCAGTCAGGTACTAGGCCTTGTCCCTAGTGTGTGAATGTTGTCTGTCTATCTGTGTTGGCCCTACCTACTCAGTGGCCTAGTGGTTAGAGTGTCCGCCCTGAGATGGGTAGGTCATGAGTTCAAACCCCGGCCGAGTCATACCAAAGACTACAAAAATGGGAGCCATTACCTCCCTGCTTGGCACTCAGCATCAAGGGTTGGAATTGGGGGTTAAATCACCAAAAATGATTCCCGGCCACGGCCACCGCTGCTGCTCACTGCTCCCCTCACCTCCCAGGGGGTGATCAAGGGTGATGGGTCAAATGCAGAGAATCATTTCGCCACACCCAGCGTATGTGTGTGTGTGACAATCATTGGTACTTTAACTTAACTTATAAATAGCTTCACGCATCTGTTGTCCCTCAGCCGTCCCAAGCTAAGGTCAGCCCGTATGGATCATTTTGCTGATTGAACCCCACCACCATTGATTAGTCGTTCCACGCTTCATCACAACACCCCACCCCGCCTCCCACAACAGCCACACCCACTTTACCCCCCTAATTAACTCAACCTCCCTGTGTCTGTTGGTATTTATTTTTAACACATTATTTGTTGTTGATATTGTATTTCAACTGCAGAGTAGCCAACTTTTACATTTGATGACAATCAAGTGTTTTATTCTATAAATTGTTTACAACAACTTGTTTTTTGGTATAAATCTGAGTTTGGTAGCAGCTTAAAAAAAACAATTACCAAACAAATTCAAATAACGTCTACATAGTTTTTAAGATACAAGAAGCCACTCTTTGTATTCGTTGGTCCCACTTAATTGATTGCAGGCTGTGGAATTTCACATAAAACTTTAATAGTTCTACAAACTAAAACGTTTTTTTTTTTGGAATACTAAAAAAATTAACTTGTTTGCCAAAAATGACAAATGACAAATCTTGCATAAAATGAGCCATTTTTTTCAGGCCCGCAGCATATTCTAAAAATAAAAATGAAATAATCAAAAGGAGAAAACTCAAAAAGCAAATTGTTGAAACATTACAAGATATATTACTTTTTTTATATTAGGCACTGTAAATATTTTAATTTGTCCCCAAATCATTACATTTTTATATGTTATATGTACAAACCCCGTTTCCTTATGAGTTGGGAAATGGTGTTAGATGTAAATATAAACGGAATACAATGATTTGCAAATCCTTTTCAAGCCATATTCAGTTGAATATGCTACAAAGACAACATATTTCATGTTCAAACTCATCAACTTTATTTTTGTGTGCAAATAATCATTAACTTTAGAATTTGATGGCAGCAACACGTGACAAAGAAGTTGAGAAAGGTGGCAATAAATACTGATAAAGTTGAGGAATGCTCATCAAACACTTATTTGGAACATCCCACAGGTGTGCAGGCTAATTGGGAACAGGTGGGTGCCATGATTGGCTATAAAAGTAGATTCCATGAAATGCTCAGTCATTCACAAACAAGGATGGGGCGAGGGTCACCACTTTGTCAACAACTGCCTGAGCAAATTGTTGAACAGTTTAAGAAAAACCTTTCTCAAGCAGCTATTGCAAGGAATTTAGGGATTTCACCATCTACGCTCCGTAATATCATCAAAGGGTTCAGAGAATGTGGAGAAATCACTGCACGTAAGCAGCTAAGCCCGTGACCTTCCATCCCTCAGGCTGCACTGCATCAACAAGCCACATCAGTGTGTAAAGGATATCACCACATGGGCTCAGGAACACTTCAGAAACCCACTGTCAGTAACTACAGTTGGTCGCTACATCTGTAAGTGCAAGTTAAAACTCTCCCATGCAAGGCGAAAACCGTTTATCAACAACACCCAGAAACGCCGTTGGCTTCGCTGGGCCTGAGCTCATCTAAGATGGACTGATGCAAAGTGGAAAAGTGTTCTGTGGTCTGACGAGTCCACATTTCAAATTGTTTTTGGAAATTGTGGACGTCGTGTCCTCCGGACCAAAGAGGAAAAGAACCATCCGGATTGTTCTAGGCGCAAAGTGTAAAAGGCAGCATGTGTGATGGTATGGGGGTGTATTAGTGGCCAAGACATGGGTAACTTACACATCTGTGAAGGCACCATTAATGCTGAAAGGTACATACAGCTTTTGGAGCAACATATGTTGCCATCCAAGCAACATTACCATGGACGCCCCTGCTTATTTCAGCAAGACATTCATAGTAAAAGAGTGCGGGTACTAGACTGGCCTGCCTGTAGTCCAGACATTGAAAATGTGTGGCACCTGCAATAGCAGAAGGGAGACCCCCGGACTGTTGAACAACTTAAGCTGTACATCAAGCAAGAATGGGAAAGAATTCCACTTCAAAAATGTGTCTCCTCACTTCCCAAACCAAAACTGAGTGTTGTTAAAAGGAAAGGCCATGTAACACAGTGGTGAACATGCCCTTTCCCAACTACTTTGGCACGTGTTACAGCCATGAAATTCTAAGTTAATTATTATTTGCAAAAAATAAATAAATTTGATGAGTTTGAACATGAAATATGTTGTCTTTGTAGCATATTCAACTGAATATGGCTTGAAAAGGATTTGCAAATCATTGTATTCTGTTTATATTTACATCTAACACCATTTACCAACTCATATGGAAACGGGGTTTGTAAATTTATAAGGTGGCGACTTGTCCAGGGTGTACCCCGCCTTCCGCCCGAATGCAGCTGAGATAGGCTCCAGCGCCCCTCGCGACCCCGAAAGGGACAAGCGGTAAAAAATGGATGGATGTTAATTTATATTTTTAATTTTATATTGTTATTTGTTGTTTTTTTTATGTATCATACCAATTGTAATTCATCCACAAAAGGAAATGGGATTCTCATCATTGAGATCAACTTGCTATCTTTAGGATGTATAAAAAAAGGATCCTATTCCATTCCATGCCGTTCCATTCTAGCATACGCTCCTCTGGTCCCTCCATCCCTCCATCCCTCCATCCCTCCATCCCTCTCTCCCTCCGGCGGGCCCGCGGGCACCGGGTGAAATATTAACCAGGCTTTGATGCTTATTAATTGCCAGTAATTGAGATGTTCTGTGAAGAGCGTCCCCATGGCGACGGCAACAGGCCGGCCCCTTGGCGACAGCCTACAGAGGATGAGAGAAGAAGAAGTAGCACAGGAAGTGACAACTCGTAGGATTTACATTATAGTGTACGTCGCTATTGCTTCTAGGACGTTCTTCCTCTTCATGACTCGCTATAAAAGAAGAATGTCAGCAGGTGCAGGATCATTAAACAGGCAAAGTCACAACACTTTTCAACACTTTGAAGCACGGCTGCACTCAGACATGTTTCCATCACAATGACTTTATCTTAACACACTCACACACACACACGCACGCACACACACACACACACACACACACGCACACACACACAAGCACACACACACACACACGCACACACACACACACACACACACTTGCCAGATTAACCACTGAGAAACAGCAAATTATCATGCTGCATTATGTGGAAAAATAGCTTTATTTTGTACAGAAAGTCTTGCACTTCAGTAGAAAAACTAACACTTTTTGGCTGTTTGTTTTATTTTTTAAAAAAATAAGTAAACAAATGTTGGATTTTGTACAAAAAGAAAAAAATACTAAGATATTTTGGGCAATGCTTGGATTTATTTCATTAGAAAAAAATAGTTTGATCTGTAGAAAAAAAGGTTGGATTTTGTACAAAAATAATTGCACTTTAGCAAAACTAACATATTTACATAGCACTTGAATCTGAGTTATTTGATTATATAGTATTTGATGTTTTTTTAAAAAAAAAAGTGGATTTTGGAGAAAAACATTTGCACTTTCGTAGAAAAACAATTTTTTGGGGCGTTGTGTGAATTTTGAAAAATATGTATTTAATGTTATTGAAAATCATAGGTGACTTCAAAAAAATTAATAATTACACTACAGTAGAATAACTAGCATATTCTGGGCAATGATTGGGTTTATTTTATTTAAAAAAAAATGTTATCTGTAAAAAAAAAAGTGTTCGATTTTGTACAAAAATAGCTTCACTTTAGTAGACATAGTAACATATTTGCACACAGCTGGAATCTGAAGTATTTAAAATTATAGTGTTTGATGTTTTGTAAAAAGAAAAAAAAGTAGGATTTTGTAGAAAAATAATTTCACTTTTGTAGACATTTTTTTTGGGGGGCAGGGGGGAGGGGCGTTGCTTTAAAAATAATATTTAATGTTCTTGAAAAAAACACAATGATTTTGTTTGAAATATATATTTATTAATGCTAGGTGACATTACAAACCTGTAAGAATTACACTATAGTAGAATAATAAGTTGCATATTTTGAGCATGGCTTAAATTCATTTTGTCAGAAAAAAAATAGATCTGTAAAAAAAGTTTGGATTTTGTACCAAAATAATTTCACTTTAGCAGAACTAACATATTTGCACACAGCTTGAATCTGAATTATTAAAAAATATAGCTTGTAACGTTTTGTAGGGGAAAAAAAGTTGGATTTTGTAGAAAAATAAATGCACTTTTGTAAAAAAAAAAAAAAAAGTTTTTTTGGGCCTCGCTTGAATTTGTATAGTTTGAAAACATTTTTATTTAATGTTATGGAAAAAATTAAAAATATTTTGTTCAAAATGTTTGACTTAAAAAAAAAACTAGGAATTATACTACAGCAGAATAACTAGCATATTTTGGGCAATGCTTGGGTGTATTTTATTAGAAAAGAAAGGTTGGATTTCATAGAAAAATAATGTCACTTTAGTAGAACTAACATAAAAAGGAGGGAAAAAGTTGGATTTTGCAGAAAATTAATTGCACTTTCTGTAGAATTTTTTTTTTTTTTTCAGCATTGATTTAATTTGTACTACTTCCATCCATCCAATTTTTACCGTTTTAATATTAAGTGTTACTGAAAAAATTTAGATTTTGTTCAAAATGAATGTAGTTAGTAATAGGTGACATTAAAAACGGTAAGAATTACACTATAGTAGAATAACTAGCATATTTTAGCCACAGTTTGGGTATATTTTATTACAAAAAATGCTTTGATCTGTAAAAAAAAAACAAGAAAAGTTTTTCTTATTTATTGTGATTCTACATTGATTCAGCATTTTTTTAAAATGGATTATAAAAATAAAATAAAAAATGTGATTAATCAAATTTTTTTAAGTACTTTTTAGGCAATCTGTAAAAATTGATAAATAAAAAAAATATTTAAAAAAATAAATATTTTTTGGCCATCTACATGCTTACTTGCTATGTGTCATACTGTACCAACCACTACAAGCAAAAAGAGGTTTTGAAAATGTTTTATTATAATTATTATACCAAATAATACATTGCGAGAATCGTGTTGAATCAACAATCAATTCTGAGTCAGATCGTCGCCCCAGGAATCAGAATCGGATCAAATCGTGAGGTACCCAAAGATTCCTACAGTTATAATTTAATGGTTTTTTTTTTCTTGAGGCGGTATAGCTCGGTTGATAGAGTGGCTGTGCCAGCAACTTGAGGGTTCCAGGTTCGATCCCCGCTTCCACCATCCTAGTCACTGCCGTTGTTTCCTTGGGCAAGACACTTTACCCACCTGCTCCCAGTGCCACCCACATTGGTTGAAATGTAACTTAGATATTGGGTTTCACTATGTAAAAGCGCTTTGAGGCACTAGAGAAAAGCGCTATATAAATATAATTCACTTCACTTCACTTATACAAAAGGATGTGAATCATAATTAAGAGCAGTATTAAATTTTGGGGTAGAATCTCATTAAACAAAATCAGTTTTCTTTTAAATAAAATAGCCATTTTTCAGAGCTGTTTATCTTTTTATGGAGGAACGTAGTTAATCATAGAAATTAGAGATGTCCGATAATATCGGACTGCCGATATTATCGGCCGATAAATGCTTTAAAATGTAATATCGGAAATTATCGCTATCGGTTTCGAAAAGTAAAATGTATGACTTTTTAAAAGGCCGCTGTGTACACGGACGTAGGGAGAAGTACAGAGCGCCAATAAACCTTAAAGGCACTGCCTTTGCGTGCCGGCCCAGTCACATAATATCTACAGCTTTTCACACACACAAGTGAATGCAAGGCATACTTGGTCAACAGCCATACAGGTCACACTGAGGGGTGGCCGTATAAACAACTTTAACACTGTTAGAAATATGTGCCACACTGTGAACCCACACCAAACAAGAATGACAAACACATTTCGGGAGAACATCCGCACCGTAACACAACATAAACACAACAGAACTAATACCCAGAACCCCTTGCAGCACTAACTCTTCCGGGACGCTACAATATACACCCCCCACTACCCCCTACCTAAAACTCCGCCCCCCCCAACCCCCTCATGCTCTCTCAGGGAGAGCATGTCCCAAATTCCAAGCTGCTGTTTTGAGGCATGTAAAAAAAATAAAATAATGCACTTTGTGACTTCAATAATAAATATGGCAGTGCCATGTTGGCATTTTTTTCCATAACTTGAGTTGATTTATTTTGGAAAACCTTGTTACATTGTTTAATGCATCCAGCGGGGCATCACAACAAAATTAGGCATAATAATGTGTTCATTCCACGACTGTATAAATCGGTATCGGTTGATATCGGGATCGGTAATTAAGTGTTGGACAATATCGGAATATCAGATATCGGCAAAAAAGCCATTATCGGACAACTCTAATAGAAATGGCACCCAATGTTATTAAAAAAGTCGAGAATCATTTTGCATCGAAACGTTACCCTCAAGAATCGAATCGTGTGATGCCTAAAGATTCCCAGCCCTAATATTTATATTGTCATTAAGGCCAACCCTAATGTTTGTAGCTTGCACGCTCCCGGTGTTCAGGCAGCAGAATGTGGCAGCTGTGCCACTTCCATTCACGCCTCGCGGTGCACTTTTTGGCAGCGTCTCGTCCCCTCCTGCCGTGAGGTCACGACCGCGCCGTCGTCCCCCCTCCGCTCTTCCCCGTGGCCGTGGCACGGCGGAGTGTCTGGTGAAGTAGGACAGGCCGGACCGGAGACGCACGGTCGCCTTAGTGACAGTGCACACAAACACGCCGAGACAAGCGGGCCTGCATGCTGACGCCAAATCAGGTCAGCTCTGGTTGCGCGCGGAGGCTGCAGGGCGCCGAATGCACATCGTCAGTCAGACAGGAAGCAGGTGGAGGACATTTGGGGAAAGTCTGGGACGGGCAGACGACCTTCATCTGCAGTTTTCTGGACACTTCCACTGACGGTCACATCTCTAACATGATTTGGGCCTCAGGAACGTGTGCAGAAATACTTTTCATCTTGGCATTGTAACCGAATGCAGGCGTTGGCATCAGCTGTTTCACGCTTGAGGAGCTCAATCCTGCTTCTTCTTTTTGCGCGCCGCATCACTAATAATCCCAGTCCCTTAAGGGCCACTATACTTCCTGCTTTGAGGCCCGTTAAGAACCTAAGTCAACGTTGACTTTTAAAACCGTGCATGTTGTCCTATCTTTATTCAGCCTCCTTTATACACTAACCCGGGGATGCCCGAACATTTTCCACTGAAGGCCACAGGATAATACATCAAAGGATACAGTGACCATTTTGGCATTTGTTCACCTTCTAAAGCAGTACAATATGTCCATTTTTCTCACAGAACTACAAAACCCAAAAGCAGTGAAGTCGGCACATTGTGTAAATGGTAAATAAAAACAAAATGCAATGATTTGCAAATCCTTTTCAACTCCAATGGGCTCTGAGCCGAGGATGTCGTTGTGCACAGCAAAAAGTCAGTGTTCAAAAACAAGGGAAAAAAATACAAAAGTATTTTACCTGAACTAAGCAAAATGATCTGCCAATAGAAGAAGAAAATGTGGCTCGTCAAGACTTTCTAAAACAAGTCAAATTAGCTAACCTCAGTGGACCCAAAAATACCTTTAAATAAGTATATTCTCACTAATAACAAGTGCACTTCTCTTGATAGAAACAACAAATATGAGACCTTTTTTCTCAATATGTTGAAAAATATTCTTAAATGAAGTAAATGCTAGTGCCATTATCTTCCATTCTAGTTTCAAGCATGTTTTACTCAATATAGCTCATCAAATGTCAGCAACAAGCTGTAATATCTTACTGACATCATTTAGGACCAAAACCCTTAAAGAAGTAAAACACTCTAACATCAAATCTGCTTAGTGAGAAGAATGATCTTATCAGACAGAAAATAAGCAAATATCACCCTTATTTGACATATTTCATCTTACTTAGATTTCACTTTTTGCAGTGTGACTTGTGCAGCCCTTTGAGACACTCGTGATTTAGGGCTATATAAGTAAACATTGATTGAACTTATATTTAATTGAATAGACTGCAAAGACAAGATATTTAATGTTCGAACTGAGAAACATAATTTTTTTTGCAAATAATAATTAACTTAGAATTTAATGGCAGCAACACATTGCAAACAAGTTGTCACAGGGGCATTTTTACCACTGTGTTACATGGCCTTTCCTTTTAACAACACTCAGTAAATGTTTGGGAACTGAGGAGACACATTTTTGAAGCTTCTCAGGTTCAATTCTATTCATTCTTGCTTGATGTACAGCTTAAGTTGTTCAACAGTCTCTGTTGTGCTATTTTAGGCTTCACACATTTTCAATGGGAGACAGGTCTGGACTACAGGCAGGCCAGTCTAGTACCCGCACTCTTTTACTATGAAGCCATGTTGATGTAACACGTGGCTTGGCATTGTCTTGCTGAAATAAGCAGGGGCGTCCATGATAACGTTGCTTGGATGGCAACATATGTTGCTCCAAAAGCTGTATGTACCTTTCAGCATTAATGGTGCCTTCACAGATGTGTAAGTTACCCATGTCTTGGCCACTAATACACCCCCATACCATCACACATGCTGCCTTTTACACTTTGCGCCTAAAACAGTCTTGATGGTTCTTTTCCTCTTTGGTCCGGAGGACATGACGTCCACGGTTTCCAAAAACAATTTGAAATGTGGACTCGTCAGACCACAGAACACTTTTCCACTTTGCATCAGTCCATCTTAGATGAGCTCAGGCCCAGCAAATCCGGCGGCGCTTCTGGGTGTTGTTGATAAATGACTGGCTTTGCATAGTAGAGTTTTACCTTGCACTTACAGATGTAGCGACAAACTGTAGTTGCTGACAGTGATTTTCTGAAGTGTTCCTGAGCCCATGTGGTGATATCCTTTACACACTGATGTCTGTTTTTGACTGAGGGATCGAAGGTCACGTGCATTCAATGTTGGTTTTCGTCCTTGCCGCTTACGTGCTGGGACTTTTCCAGATTCTCTGAACATTTTGATGATATTACGGAGCGTAGATGGTGAAATCCCTAAATTCCTTGCAATAGCTGGTTGGGAACTGTTGTTCTTAAACTGTTCAACAATTTGCTCAGGCATTTGTTGACAAAGTGGTGACCCTCGCCCCATCCTTGTTTGTGAATGACTGAGCATTTCATGGAATCTACTTTTATACCCAATCATGGCACCCACCTGTTCCCAATTAGCCTGTTCACCTGTGGGACGTTCCAAATGTTTGATGAGCATTCCTCTGAACTATCTCAGTCTTTTTTGCCACTCGTGCCAGCTTTTTTGAAACATGTTGCAAGCATCAAATTCCAAATGAGCTAATATTTGCAAAAAATAACAAAGTTTACCAGTTGGAACATGAAGTATGTTGTCTTTGCAGTCTATTCAATTGAATATAAGTTGAAAAGGATTTGCAAATATGATTAATTGATACTAATGAATCATATTTGCTATTATACCGCCTCTAAAACGGGCATGGCGGCGCGTCGTCGCCACGTCGTGACATTGCTGGTTTTACGAGCCGGGGAGCGTGTTCGGCAGCGCACAATCACGGAGTACTTACAAGCAGACACGATGTGTAGACAGAAAGGGGAGAATGTACGCAATTGTAATAGCGGTAAGCAGCAAAATTGCAAAGTCAGCGTTTATCGTAAACAGCAGAGCGTCAATTTTAACACCCGCGGCATTTTAAAGCGTATGCAGAGTTGGTGACGTAATGGTCAAGGTTTGTGACGCCACAGAACCACGATGGCGTCGGAGTAGGTCGCAGGTAGCGCCAAATCTAATTGTGGCGGTCCAAATATTTTAGTGGTCGGCCGCCACGAATAAATGAGGAACACCCGAAGACGTCAATTTTGTGCCAAACTGGAACAACGGTGGATCAATTGCGGACCAGAGGCGTGGTGTGTAAACAGTGTTCGGGTGACCCTTGCCATGCCGCCACATGTCCACATGACCCGTCACTTGATACCCCAGGAGGGGGGCGGGGCTTATCACAGCGCGGCTCCTCTAACATTATTAGTCGTCTGTGATGTTCTATTAAAGATGCATGACTCTCATGCTGCTTCACTCAGCACTCGCCTGTTTCTCTCTCTGTGTGTGTGTGTGTGTGTGTGTGTGTGTGTGTGTGTGTGTGTGTGTGTGTGTGTGTGTGTGTGTTCATGTGCGTGTGTGTTCATGTGCGTGTGTGTGTGTGTTCATGTCTTTCTACCCTTCTTGGGACATCAACAAGGAAAAGTAGCTTCCATATGAGGAGGTGTGAACAAGTTAGGACCGAAATCATGGTCCCAATACGGAAAACAATTGCATCTAATAGAGAGCCAAATACTAGAGTCCGTGAACATTGCTCCAAAGTCAGGATTTTTTTTTTTTGATTTAATGTGCATACAAAAGTAAACAGGTGCAAAGGCAGCAATATATGATAAAACAAGATGGCAGTTAAAGAAGGATTTCCCTATTCGTTCCCGAAAAAACCCGCCAGGTGAACAGCTGATTTTACGACTTCCGATGCTGACGTAAGACAACCCGCGTCCCATACGTGACCATAGGATGAAGTATGGTACTAAGACTAGAGTGGCCATTAACAGTTAGCTTCTACAGCTGGGTTGCCCAAAGTGCGGCACAGGAGCCATCTGTGGTCCGTGGTTTTTCAAATTGACTGTGTGTCGGTTTTAAAAGTGCTCCCCCTCTGGTCAACATATCTGAGTTACTGTGTAGAAATATGGTGAAATAATTACAAAAGTACACTTCATTCACTAACGGGGTTACAAAAAAGATCAGTTATAATAATACATCATGTTGGATATAGAGAACATACAAATCCTTTATTTATTGAATCACAAATACTGAAATTCCACCACATAGTGAATTTGCAAACAGCTAAAATTATACACAAAGCAAACTATAACCTGCTAGCCAAGAATACACAACAATTCTTCTCAAAAAAAGAGGAGAAATATCATCTTAGAGAAAAATGTCATTTAAAACATTAATACGCACGTACAACACTTAAGACCTTCAGTATATCAGAATGTGGAATTAAATAAGGGAATGGATTAATAAACAATGTACTAATATGATCCACTTCAAGAAACTCTTCACACTTAAAGTGTTTACAAAGTACAAAGAAGAAGAACCATGATAAACATTCTGAATGTATTTCATCCATCATTCTTTCATTCTCAAAATAATCTTACTTATCTCATCATATGAAATGTAACTTACTTCACCAATTATTATTTATCTATTTATTTTTATTGTGATTACTTATGGAGTATATTGTGAATACATTGAGAACAGGAACTGAACAAAAGTTTTAGCAACTGTTATGTAAAGAAAAGGGGTAGGATTAAATAAGCTCTGCTTCTTCCTACTTCTTTTCCAACATGTTGAAAAGAGAAACTGGAAATTGTGATGCATCATGTTGTATGCATGCATGTGTGATGTATCATGTTGTATGCATGCAGGTGTGATGTATCATGTTGTATGCATGCATGTGTGATGTATCATGTTGTATGCATGCAGGTGTGATGTATCATGTTGTATGCATGCATGTGTGATGTATCATGTTGTATGCATGCATGTGTGACGTATCATGTTGTATGCATGCATGTGTGATGTATCATGTTGTATGCATGCATGTGTGATGTATCATGTTGTATGCATGCATGTGTGATGTATCATGTTGTATGCATGCATGTGTGATGTATCATGTTGTATGCATGCATGTGTGATGTACCATGTTGTATGCATGCATGTGTGATGTATCATGTTGTATGCATGCATGTGTGATGTATCATGTTGTATGCATGCAGGTGTGATGTATCATGTTGTATGCATGCATGTGTGATGTATCATGTTGTATGCATGCATGTGTGATGTACCATGTTGTATGCATGCATGTGTGATGTATCATGTTGTATGCATGCATGTGTGATGTATCATGTTGTATGTGTGATGTATCATGTTGTATGCATGTATGTGTGATGTATCATGTTGTATGCATGCATGTGTGATGTATCATGTTGTGTGCATGCATGTGTGATGTATCATGTTGTGTGCATGCATGTGTGATGTATCATGTTGTATGCATGCATGTGTGATGTATCATGTTGTATGCATGCATGTGTGATGTATCATGTTGTAATGCATGCATGTGTGATGTATCATGTTGTATGCATGCATGTGTGATGTATCACGTTGTATGCATGCATGTGTGATGTATCATGTTGTATGCATGCATGTGTGATGTATCATGTTGTATGCATGTATGTGTGATGTATCATGTTGTATGCATGCATGTGTGATGTATCATGTTGTATGCATGCATGTGTGATGTATCATGTTGTATGCATGCATGTGTGATGTATCATGTTGTATGCATGCATGTGTGATGTATCATGTTGTATGCATGCATGTGTGATGTATCACGTTGTATGCATGCATGTGTGATGCATCATGTTGTATGCATGCATGTGTGATGCATCATGTTGTATGCATGCATGTGTGATGTATCATGTTGTATGCATGCATGTGTGATGTATCATGTTGTATGCATGCATGTGTGATGTATCATGTTGTATGCATGCATGTGTGATGTATCATGTTGTATACGTGCATGTGTGATGTATCATGTTGTATGCGTGCATGTGTGATGTATCATGTTGTATGCGTGCATGTGTGATGCATCATGTTGTATGCATGCATGTGTGATGTATCATGTTGTATGCATGCATGTGTGATGTATCATGTTGTATGCATGCATGTGTGATGTATCATGTTGTATGCATGCATGTGTGATGCATCATGTTGTATGCATGCATGTGTGATGTGTCATGTTGTATGCATGCATGTGTGATGTATCATGTTGTATGCATGCATGTTCCAAATAAACTCTAACTCAACTCAACATATGAAATAACAAGTGTGTGTAAAAATTTGAAGTGCTCCCCCTCTGACCAACATATGTAATAACAAGTGTGTGTAAGAAATTGAAAATCGTCCCCCTTTGGCCAAAATTAATTAAAAAAATAAAATAAAAGACATGCTGTAATAACTTGAAGTAAATAATGAAGATTAAAAACCAAATTACAAACAAAAAATTCAAACAATTTTTTAACAAAAACGTACATTTTTTATATTTGCATAGTTTCTATATATTATTAATGTTGTAAATACAAATATTTATATATCTAGAAAAGGTGGTCCTAAAGAGGTCAGCATTTTTTGGAGGTCTCAAGGAGGTAACACATACAAGAATGTGTGTGTGTGCGCATTGGTCGTTCTATCTTTGTGTGGCCTTGAAATCTCCACTGTGGGGACGTTTTGAGAGGGACTAACTCGGGCGCACCAGCGCAAGTCATTGTGCGAACGTGTCGTCCGAGCAAAATGTGTCATGTGACAGATGGAGGGTAGGAGGCCGCCTGTCAACGACACTAAACGCTCCGCCGAGAGCCGCCCGGGCGCTGTCTGCTGCTC
>NC_084738.1:6297015-6404515 GCF_033978785.1 Entelurus aequoreus
GCACCAAAAAGCAGACATTTGCAGCTAGAATAGTCATTTAGCACATTAGCAATGTATAGAGTGTATTTCTGTCAAGTTAAGACTAGTTTAAAGTTATCTTCATTGAAAAATAAGGACATTTTAATGTGACCCCAAAACTTTTGAACGGTAGTGTATATCATACATACATCATACAGGCTTACCACCTTTTACATAGGTAGTAAAAAGTTTGGCGTGGATGCCATCCCTCTCGTTCCCAAATCGCTGCCGAGTGCATCATCCGAGTTACGCAAGAGGTTGCATCTGAGGATTAGCGCATTGGTTTTTCAAGGGTCGACGTCAAGAATCTGGCGTTTTTTATAAAGCCCGCCAAATTAATCTGCGCGCTCACGGACACAACATTAGCAACGGCCGCACAGCCCAAAAGCTCTGTTGAGTTTGGTCACAAAACGGAGTTGTATAGTTCTGCCCTGTGGGACGCCGGCAGTGTTATCTCGTTAAGGGCTCGGGGAGGGGGTGGGGGGAGGGGGGGGGGGGGTTATGAATGTGTGATTTTTGAACATTCTGCTGTCTCATATTTGTTCGCTAGCCAGCCGTGTTGATGTGCGCCGCCCAGCGAGTCGACCTGGCTTGCGTAAGAGGATCTGCGGCTGTCCCAAAGCTTAACTAAGGATTTAAAGCCCCTTTTCCCTCTCGCTCGCCTTCCTCCTCGCCTCTGTAGCACCCCCCCCCCCCCACACTCTAATCTGTGTAATTGCATGTGCATTGTAAAGGGGATGATGTCATTACGGGGGTTGAATAATTCTGTTTATGTGCAGATTGGATGCTGTCTTTTATAACGTTTGGGACTAATCTCCCGCTCCCATAATCGCCCTGCAGCACAATCATTTGATTGAGCGTGTTTACGTACACTTTGCAGCCATTTTACTCGGGGAAGTTGCAAAGCAGAAAAGTCCCGAACAGGACAATCAATACATCATAACTGCAGAACGTCACCTTGGATCCATTTTTAATCATGTAGTATATTTTGGCAGTTGGAGGTGGGGGAGTTCATTGATTTTTAGATGTAAATGGGAGATTAGTAAACGTCAATAATGGATTATTTATAGAGATGCCGATAAATGCTTTAAAATGTAATATCGGAAATGATCGGTATCGGTTTCAAAAAGTAAAATGTATGACTTTTTAAAAGGCCGCTGTGTACACGGACGTAGGGAGAAGTACAGAGCGCCAATAAACCTTAAGGCACTGCCTTTGCGTGCCGACCCAGTCACATAATATCTACGGCTTTTCACACACACAAGTGAATGCAAGGCACACTTGGTCAACAGCCATACAGGTCACACTGAGGGTGGCCGTATAAACAACTTTAACACTGTTACAAATATGCGCCACACTGTGAAGCCACACCAAACAAGAATGACAAACACATTTCGGGAGAACATCCGCACCGTAACACAACATAAACACAACAGAACAAATACCCAGAACCCCTTGCAGCACTAACTCTTCCGGAACACTACCATATACACCCCCGCTACCACCTACCCCCAACCCCGCCCACCTCAACCTCCTCATGCTCTCTCAGGGAGAGCATGTCCCAAATTCCAAGCTGCTGTTTTGAGGCATGTTAAAAAAAAATAATGCACTTTGTGACTTCAATAATAAATATGGCAGTGCCATGTTGGCATTTTTTTCCATAACTTGAGTTGATTTATTTTGTAAAACCTTGTTACATTGTTTAATGCATCCAGCGGGGCATCACAACAAAATTAGGCATAATAATGTGTTCATTCACCACTGTATATATCGGTATCGGTTGATATCGGAATCGGTAATTAAGAGTTGGACAATATCGGATATCGGCAAAAAAGCCATTATCGGACATCTCTAATTATTTATTTATTGTAAATGAAGTAATGGAGACAGTTGTAAAAGTTGGCTGACCGCAGCGAGCCACCTCACCGAGAGATCCAACCAGCTCCTTTTATTTTAGGGCACCTATGTTCCAGTTTTTGCACACATTTCCATTCATTTAATACATTTCATTCAACAATTTTTTTGTGACAAATGCACTGTTGTTGAAAGTTGCAAGGAATAAACGCTTATTTAGTCAAACAAAAAGAAATGCAAACATGCATTAATAAATCGTATTTTCCGGACCATAGGGCGCACCGAATTATAAGGCGCACTTTCCGATGAGCGGGTCTAGTCAGGTCTATTTTCATACAAGAGGGGCACCGGATTATAGGGCGCATTAAAGGAGTCATATTTTTGTATTTTATTTTCTAAATATAAAAGACTTCCTTGTGGTCTACATAACATGTAATGGTGGTTCTTTGCTCAAAATGTTGCATAGATGATGTTTTACACATCATCTTCAAGCCGCTTTCTGACAGTCGCTTCAGGATGCGCCGTTTTGTGGGCGCTCTTATTTACGTGGCTCACCTTAGACCGCGTCTTCTCCCCGTCATCTTTGTTGTAGCGGTGTAGCGTGCAAGGACGGGTATTGAAGAAGTGTCAAAAGATGGAGCTAACTGTTTTATTGACATTCACACTTTACTTCAATCAATAACGGAGCAGCATCTCCCCATCCGCAAAAAAACAACAAGGCCGGAAATATGTCCCGTGAAAAACCGTCTGACCGGAACTCTCTGATAACTAAAGTTCCTCGGGTGAATAATGCAAACTCACTACACCGGTATGTTTTAGTGCTTTCATGGTGAGTTTACTGACAGATATAAGTAAGAACTTTACACTACTTTATATTACAAATGGCAACAGCGGAGGATGAATGTCCTATAACAAGAAGATAGAGAAAAAGAAGAAGCTTATCGACTACGGTGTCGTCACCGACTACAAAGGCGGACACGCGCAAATTTGCAGGTCTTATGCAGATCCCAAATACATATCAGCAGGTACCAGAAGGTAAAAAAAGTCTAATATTGCGAGACAAAATATACACACACCATAATAATACCCCTATGTTGAAGCACAGTACAATCCATCAAGCGGTGTGGCTTCATAGCTTACCAAAGTCATACTACAACATTCTGACAGATTTTTGAGCGCCGTGTGTAATGGTCTATATTTTCAATGAACATATAAAATGTTGGTGTTGTTTACTTGGGTCATATTGCAGTCTACACGTATCTCTTATGTGTGACTGCCATCTACTGGTCACACTTATCATTTCACCATGTACGAAATAAAATAGCTTCGAGGTCGGTAAGCACAACCAAAATGATTCCGTACATTAGGCGTTATAAGGCGCACTGTCGAGTTTTGAGAAAAGGAAATGATTATAGAAAAATACGGTACATAAAATAAAGATGCAACAATAATCGCTTTTTTAATCGAATCGTAGCTTCTGAATCGTATTGGAATCGTGAGGTGCCCAGAGATTCCCACCTCTACAGGCAGCCTCGTTCTTCCTGGGGTTTAAGGAAGAGGAGTCCCCGGAGAAAAAAACTCCTTACTTATTTACTTAAGGAAAACTTGTCCTCGAACATTCCTGGATAAAAGAACCTATTAGGCACACCAGGACTTTTTCGTCAGGCTGATAAGGGGCTTTATTTATTTGTAACACCACCTTTAAATGTGTCTCTCTTTCCTATTCTTTGTCCAGATCGACTTGGAGCCGGAGGGGAAGGTGTACGTGGTCATTGATTTGTCCGGATCGTCGACTGAGGGTAAGACTCTTGCCATTCAGCAGTCACGTCCACCTTTCCTTGATTTACCAATGATGTTAGTAGGGATCCGCGACCCCGAAAGGGACAAGCAGTAGAAAACGATGGATGGAAGGGTTAGTAGTGATGTAATGATTACCCGTATTAATGATAAACTGCGGTAAAACCCCCGACTCTTAGTGTTGTTGCTTCAAATTTAGATTACTAGTTGCAACTCACAGACTGGTGATATTGCCCATTTCTTGGGGAAGCAAGCTCACGCATTAACCACTAGCTACCTTAAAGGGGGACTTCATTTTTTGGCTGGATTTTGCCTATCATTCACAATCCGTACATAAGACAAGAAAACATATATGTTTCTTTTTTTTTATGCATTCTAAATTGTAAATAAATGCTATCAAAAAAAAATCTACCTGCACACAAATTCAACAAACACGGTCACACATAACACAACCTGCTCGTTGAACTTTGTGGATATTATAAAAAAACAAACATCCAATCACCATAAAAGAAAAGTCAAAATTACACCCATTTAAATCCATTAAAAGGGATGATGGGGAAAAATGCAAAACACTTTCTCCACACTTATCCATGTTTGGCGCATTTTAGCTGCTTGATATTTTTAATTGGTTAAAAAACCTTAAGGAGGTTGTCATGGAAGTAAACAAGGTAGGAGTTGAACTTTCACATGCTCTTAATAACCGATTATATAAATTATATATTATTGTAATTATATGTACTCATATACAGCAGTGTTTCCCACACATTCAGTAATTTGTGGCGGCCCGCCACGAAAGAATTACGTCCGCCACAAATAAAAAAATAAAATAAAATAACATTTTTTTTTTTTTTTGGTCCTGTCCAGCTTGTCAGGCAAATCATATAGTTGATGTAGATGCCCATATAGACTGTTCACATTTACTTTACAAAAGAGAAGTGTAGGATACTTCTCTTGTTGCCTTATTTGTATTTGACCACTACTGTTTTCTGTTTATTTCTTACTGACTGTGGCAGGACACCTCTGCCTCTGTTTCACTTTATGTTGCTGGTAAATAATTAGCTTTTATATTTTATAAGATATATTTTTTGTAAGAACCACAATTAATACATATATTTCAGTGAATAACTTATTGTTCAAATCTGTATATAAATATGTACATAAAGTGTTGTAATTATATTGTAAAATGGATGGACGTTTAAAACAATAATGTTATTATTAATTAATAAGTATACATTTTTGGAGCCTTTTTAGAGAAAATCATATCATTGTAGTAAATTATGCAAATTACTCGATGATGTCATGATGGCCACGCCCATAGCCACGCCCCCACCGCCATAGGTATCTTGGCAGTTTATGGGAAACACTGTACAGGTATATATATATATATATATATATATATATATATATATATATATATATATATATATATATATATATATATATATATATATATATATATATATATATATTTATATTTATATATATATATATATATATATATATATATATATATATATATATATATATATATATATATATATATATTTATATTTATATTTATATTTATATATATATATATATTTATATATATATATATATATACATACATATGTATTGTCCAGGGTGTACCCCGCCTTCCGCCCGATTATAGCTGAGATAGGCTCCAGTGCCCCCCGCGACCCCGAAGGGAATAAGCGGTAGAAAATGGATGGTGGATGGATGGGATATATATGTATATATATATATATATATACATATGTATATATATATATGTATATATATATATATACACACACACACACATATATATATATATATATATATATATATATATATATATATATATATATATATATATATATATATATATACGTTATCTGACCGACAGACAGTTAGCAGAGCTTTAAGATGTGTAGCGAAGCCTGCTTTTTGACAAAGGGGTGGGCTCATCAAGACAGAAGCAATATTATGTCGATGCGGAAGGATGTCACTTCCCTCAAAAGGGGCACTAAGAAGTAGGAGTGTCAATCTTTGGGCACCGAACCATTCCATCCAATTCTAAAATCCTGGGGCGGCGATTCGATTCAGAATCAATTCTCCATTCAAACCGATTGTATTTGGTATAATAATTATGTGGAAACTCTTTCTTTCTTCTTTCTTCTGTTTGCATGGAGATGGCCTAAAAACATATTTAAAAAAATGTGTTACTATTAAATCATTATTTTTATTATTATTTTGTTTAAAAAAAATAAAAATTGTGAATCGGTTTAGAATAGGGATGAATATTAATCGCGGTTTGGAGGTGAATCCATTTTTTGTGCACCCCTACTAACAAGTAAGGATGTTGATTTTTGGAACGTCATTCTAAAGCAGGACATGACATGAGACCACATGAGGCCCGTTCAGCTTTTCAATCTGGCCCGCCACACATTCCCAAATAACTTTTTTAGATCTTTAAGATGGAAAGTGTAGCTGCCATTATGATGTGCACTCATGTTTTCTAATGACCGGAAGTCTTCAACTATACCAAGTATTTCAATGCTTGGAATCTGCGCTTTTGCGTGATATATTAGTTACTATGGTCATCTAATTAGTTACTATGGTCATCTAATTAGTTACTATGGTCATCTAATTAGTTACTACAGTAATCTAAGTCACAGCAGCTCAGACCTTTTATTAATATCTCAATATTTGTAGGCCATAGATAGATAGATAGTACTTTATTGATTCCTTCAGGAGAGTTCCCTCAGAAAAATTACAAAAAAATGTCACGATACACAATATATATCTCAATATTTTGCCTTAGCCTTGAATGAACACTTGATGCATATAATCACAGCAGTATGATGATTCTATGTGTCTACATTACAACATTCTTCTTCATACTGCATTAATATATGCTACTTTTAAACTTTCATGCAAAAGTGTATTTATGAAACAGTTATTAAGCAGTGGCACAAACATTCATGTCATTTCAAAACAGAAAGTGCAAGATTGTCAGAGACATTTTAAAACAAGCTATTAGTGCACTTTTGTGCATGATGTCACTAAGGTGACATCAAAACAACACTAAATTAAAGTGCACTTTTTGTACAGAACGCCACTAGAATATTTTAAAACTAATAAAGTGCACTTTTGTGCATGATGTCACACAAGATATTTCAAAAAGTGTCAAATAAAAATGAGCTGCATAATAAGAAAACAAATAGTGTATGTCCTTCGCTATGTGGTAGGTTCCTGCGGACGTTATCTCCTGTTTTTGACTATTTTTTTCATACGGCGTTTGTATGGAAGACGCCAGGCTCAATTGGGTCAGTGCTGGTTGCTTCGGCATTTTGTTGGGTGTGGCACCGGCCGAGATGTTGACATGCGGAGTTTCAAGCACTCCTTATTCTCTAGCGGGTGACTTTTCAAATGATGCTACAAGTTAATAGTGCCGCTACTTTTTGTAGTAACGCTTTTGCCGCATACTTTACATGTTACGGTTGTCTGTTCAACATCTTCCCGCTTGAAGCCAAACCACCGCCAGATGATGGACCCCGTGCTGTTTTTCTTGGGAATTAATTATTCTTCCTCCATTTGTTACCAGATTCGCACCGTCTCTCTCTCGTATTACCACTCGCACCGCTCCGCTAGCATCCCCTGCCACAGCTAACTTTACCCATGCCGCTACCTGTCTGCTTCGCGCGAGCGTATGACGTTGCACGCGCAACAGTATGTGACGTATGTAAGAAGGTGCGCTTGTTTTATGTCTCTGTGAGAAGGAGAGACTAGAAAGAGTGAAGAAAAGCCTGTAGTTTAATGCCCGCAGCTAAAAGCAACTGCGTGAGAACGTATACTCTAATATCACGATATAGTCATTTTCTATATCGCACAGAGACAAACCCGCAATATATCGAGTATATTCCATATACAGTATAGCCCACACTGCAAACACTGAAATCTAAGTAAGATGAAATATCTCAAATAAGGCTGATATTTGCTTATTTTCTGTCTGATAAGATCATTCTTCTCACTAAGCAGATTTGATGTTAGAGTGTTTTACTTGTTTTAAGTGTTTTGGTCCTAAATGATGTCAGTAAGATATTACAGCTTGTTGCTGACATTTGATGAGCTATATTGAGTAAAACATGCTTGAAACTAGAATATCAAGTGTTGTGTCATCAACACTCACAAGTAGAAAACTACTTTTTTAAAGTCATCATTTCTTATTTCAAGCATGAAAAAATAAAATCATGACTTTGACACAATTTTGTCTCATAATTAAAACAGATGACAGCCAAATGGACTATGCTGTTTTATTTTCAATGAAACAATAGAAAACACGTACTCATATAGTAGTACAGTTGGCACAGTACAGTAAACTGACAGTTAATATTTAAACATTTAACATGTGACATTTCAAACAATTTTGAAGAGAAATAGTTCATGTACAAATTGTTCAAAATTACAAATAAAAAAAATGTGACCGTGTTTGTATATATGCGCACAAATTCAACTGAAAGAGCACGCACTTGGCGCGATGATGTCATGTTATCCATGGAAAAATGCATTTTTAGACAATATGATTTGCCTGAGCGGCTAGGAGACCCAGAGAGTAACAAGCGCTTGCCTTGTTGCCTTTCCATTAAGAACAATAAACTAGTTTTTAGTATAAGTTTGCTGGTTTCAAGAAATGTAATGGCGAGTGCATATCATTATGTCAAGATAATGGCACTAGCATTTACTTCATTTAAGAACATTTTTCAACATATTAAGCAAAAAGGTCTCTTTTTTTCTTACCAAGAAAAGTGCACTTGTTATTAGTGAGAATATACTTATTTGAAGCTATTTTTGGCTTCATTGAGGTTAGCTAATTTGACTTGTTTCGGAAAGTCTTGACAAGCCAAATGTTCTTGTTCTATTGGCAGATAATTTTCCTTAGTTCAAGTAAAATACCCCTCATTTTTGTATTTTTTTTTCCTTTTTTTGAACACTGACTTTTTGCAGTGCAGCCCTACGCGGAAGGAGATTTTTACAACAAAGTTCTAAAGCTTAGTGACATATCACATATATCAGATTGTAGCTGGTTGTTTTTTTTACCCTTCGCGTTCATATTTTGCTGTGTTTGTTGCATTGTTGTTGCGTTTCGCTTGATTGTAAAATATATCAATCGAGAGGGGGTGTGACATTCATATGTTGTCAATATTCAGTGTTTTATCGTTCATAGTTAATATTGTAAATCACACATTCTTTATTTTCATGTACTGTATATACGTTTTTAAGGCGGTCTGTCATAACATTTTTAGCATTCAATCAGACATTATTGTGACGTTTTGTATTAGTGTTCCTAAAAATAGATATACCGGCCCCGAGACACATTTTTTCCCTCTAAATTTGGCCCCCCGAGGCAAAACAGTTGCCCAGGCCTGTTCTAAAGTCACTTTTGCATCATTAATGAACTCTTGATCAATCCGTGAACCGATCCCAGTGTCTGTATTAATTACCGAGGCTCTTCTGTTGAGCTGTATGAGTTTGTGTACCCAACGGCGTGGCCCACGCCGCTCTGTTCGTAACTCCCATTTCCAGAAACAGGAAGTCACGCGAGACCCGAAGGCATGAAAAATATATGAGTGCTTGTCCGTGTGATCCCATAATGACACACTCCTCTTACAATGCATGCATACATTTGTAGTGCGCATGCAGGAGATGGAGAGATTAGTGGGGGAAAAACACAACACAACACAACACAACACAACACACACACACACACACACACACACAGCCTCCGGTTGTCCTGGTTTCTTAGAAATACGGAATCTACAGAACTTTCTCTCACACCCACTCCGCCTCGCTGGTTTGCTCCTCGCCGCTTGATAAGAGAGCCGTTCTCACCTGCACCTGTGCGTGCTCACGCCTGGCTATTAATAGCAGCTGGCTTCCTGTGTGTGTGTGTGTGCGTGTGTGCGTGTGTGCGTGTGTGTGTGTGTGTGTGTGTGTGTGTGTGTGTGTGTGTGTGTGTGTGTGTGTGTGTGTTTATGGATGGAGGATGCATGGAGGCCTGCAGGTTAGCAGGTTCTCTATGTCGTAGCGGCTGGTAGCTTCCTAAAATAGCACCTTAGATTGAGCCACGGATTACACACACACACACACTCACACACACTCACACACACACACACACTTATAAAAGACGTCATGTCCTTTTGTCGTAATGACTGTATACTCTTTCTGATGACCTCACGAGTCACGACCCCTCCTCATCGCCGCCCACTCCTGAACTTCCTCTCAGGGTTCAGCTGTGTGCGGATGTAAACAACTGCGTGTGCGTGTGTGTGTGTGTGTGTGTGTGTTTGTGTGTGTGAGGAAGAGATTGCTGGTGGTATTTTTAGGATATCTTGCGCCCTCCCACCCACCCATCCTTTCCCCACCTCACATCACTTCTTCATTCCCCCTGCATCTGTTGAAATAATCTGAGCTAATCTGACCATCTGCACTCTCTTGCTCCTCCATCTTGACACGCATGTATTCCTTTAATAACAGCAACCATAAAAATGATGGGCTCGTGTTTATCTCATCCCAAGTGTTACGTTTCATCCAAACAATGACTATTAGGGCTGTGAATCTTTGGGCAGCGCACGATTCGATTCTTGGGGGTAGTGATTCGATTCAGAATCAGTTCTTGATTCAAAACGATTCTCAATTCAAAATCAATGCTTTTTTTTAGGTGCCACTTCTATGATGAACTACATTCCTCCATAAAAGTAGATAAACAGATGTGATATATGTATGTATTACTTAACCCTAGTGTAATGTTCATATTGTTGTTACTCAGCCAGCTTTTGTGGGTCTGATGGACCCGTTGCATTTTCATTTTCATTTAAAATACTGAACAGATGTTTATTGGGATAAGGTAAACATCTGTTCAGTATTTTAACATAAAAGTGTTTGATTGTGAGGCATTAAAAGCCACAAAATGCAACGGGCCCATCAGACCCACAAACGCTGGCTGAGTAACAACAATATGAACGTCTCTGCCAGTTTCTGCATCCCACAGGGATTCTTCTTTTGTGTTTCTGCACCTGCGCTTCCCACACAAGGTGGCAACATTGTTTGTCAACACTGTCTGCTCTCATTTTCTCGCACATTTGATCCTCTGATGTTCTGTGTAGCTACATTCTGTCCTCCTCCTGTCTAGGTCTGCTGTTTTTGATTGATTGATTGAGACTTTTATTAGTAGGTTGCACAGTGAAGTACATATTCCGTACAATTGACCACTAAATGGTAACACCCCAATAAGTTTTTCAACTTGTTTAAGTCGGGGTCCACTTAAATTGATTCATGATACAGATATATACTATCATATATACTATCATCATAATACAGTCATCACACAAGATAATCACATTGAATTATTTACATTATTTACAATCGGGGGTGTGGAGGGGGTGGGGGGGTAGGATATGGACATCAAGTAGTGGACATAGAGAGAGAGAGAGAGAGAGAGAGAGAGAGGAGAGAGAGAGAGAGAGAGAGAGATCAGAAGGCATAATAAAAACTATCTGCATTTGATTGTTTACATTTGATTATTAGCAATCTGGGGAGGGTGTTAGTTTAGGGTTGTAGCTGCCTGGAGGTGAACTTTTATTGCGGTTTTGAAGGAGGATAGAGATGCCCTTTCTTTTATACCTGTTGGGAGTGCATTCCACATTGATGTGGCATAGAAAGAGAATGAGTTAAGACCTTTGTTAGTTGGGAATCTGGGTTTAACGTGGTTAGTGGAGCTCCCCCTGGTGTTGTGGTTATGGCGGTCATTTGCGTTAAGGAAGTAGTTTGACATGTACTTTGGTATCAGGGAGGTGTAGCGGATTTTATAGACTAGGCTCAGTGCAAGTTGTTTAACTCTGTCCTCCACCTTGAGCCAGCCCACTTTAGAGAAGTGGGTAGGAGTGAGGTGTGATCTGGGGTGGAGGTCTAGAAGTAATCTGACTAGCTTGTTCTGGGATGTTTGGAGTTTAGATTTGAGGGTTTTGGAGGTGCTAGGGTACCAGGAGGTGCATGCGTAATGGAAAAAGGGTTGAACGAGAGTTCCCGCCAGAATCCTCAAGGTGCTTTTGTTGACCAGAGAGGAAATTCTGTAGAGAAATCTCGTTCGTTGGTTAACCTTTTTGATTACCTTGGTTGCCATTTTATCACAGGAAAGGTTAGCCTCTAGAATGGAACCTAGGTAGGTGACCTCATCTTTCCTGGTGATAACAATGTCACCCACTTTTATGAAAATTTGTTAATTGTATCATTTTTCTTTTAATTCAATATGAAAACGGGTCCCACAGACCTGAACACCACACAAAACTGTTTTTGTTTAATAAAATTCAAACCAAACATTTAATAAAGTCAAATACAAATAAGGCAACAAGCGAAGTATCCAACATTTCTCTTTTCTAAAGTAAATGTGTACAGCAAATATGAGCATTTACATCAACAATAGGATTTTCCGGAGTGGCTGGACAGAACAGGTTAGAAAGAAAATATATATATATATATATATATTTTTTTTTATTGATTTGTGTTTTCTTTTATTCGATAAATAATCGTTACAAATAAGAATCACGATTCATTTGAAAATCGATTTCTTTTGATACCCGTATTGGCTATTGTGTTACGTCTGGGTGGAAAACACTGCCACCATGCTTGAGTGTGCGTGTGCGTGTGTGTGTGTGTGTGTGTGTGTGTGTGTGTGTGTGTGTGTGTGTGTGTGTGTGTGTGTGTGTGTGTGTGTGTGTGTGTGCGTTTGTCGCCACGGCAATCTCTCCTCACAAACCTCATCAACCTTTTTTTTTGTCTTCACTTATGTGTGTGTCCTGGACAGATGGATGATGTATTATGTAAAACAAAAGTGATCCAACTGATGGCCTGTTTAGCAGTCTCCTCCCTCCCGTCCTACATCACACACACACACACACACACACACACACACACACACACACACACACACACACACACACACACACACACACACACACACACACACACACACACACACACACGACACGTTAATGCTGACAACACAACTATGCCTAATTCTAACCTGTTTTTCATTCATATTAGGGATGGGTGATATGGCCTAAAATCTATATCACAATTTATATTGCAGTCTCCATGTGATAACAGTATATATCACAATATATTTAGCATATAAATGATTATAGAACCATTTCAAAATGGGTTACAGAGGCTCCTAATTTAGTATGCGGTAAAATATTGCCTAAATTCTGGTTGTATTTTGTCAACATTTTTATCAATCTATTGTTAATATCTCTTTAGAATAGACTGCTGTATTGCCATCAAACACCAGAGCATGAGGAAATGACAGGTTGCTACTCTGTTAGGCGCATTTAAATTACAAGATAAATAATTAATAACATGTTAAAAATAAATACATAAATACCACTACAGTGTTTCCCATAAACTGCCAAGATACCTGTGGCGGTGGGGGCGTGGCTATGGGCGTGGTCACCATGACATCATCGAGTAATTTGCATAATTTACTACAATGATATGACTTTCTCTAAAAAGGCTCAAAAAATGTATACTTACTAATTAATAATAACATTATTGTTTTAAACGTCCATCCATCCATCCATTTTACAATATAATTACAACACTTTATGTACATATTTATGTACAGATTTTAACAATAAGTTATTCACTGAAATATATTTATTAATTGTGGTTCTTACAAAAAATATATCTTATAAAATATAAAAGCTAAAATGTCTCTTAAAGCTCTGCCCCTTTAATTAGTGCATACTAAATCATTTAACTTTAGCCTACTACTACAAGCATATTATTTACCAGCAACATAAAGTGAAACAGAGGCAGAGGTGTCCTGCCACAGTCAGTAACAAATAAACAGAAAACAGTAGTGGTCAAATACAAATAAGGTAACAAGAGAAGTATCCTACACTTCTCTTTTGTAAAGTAAATGTGAACAGCCGATATGGGCATCTACATCAACTATATGATTTGCCTGAGAAACTAGACAGGACCAAAAAAACAAAACAAAAAACAAAACTTTTTTTTTTTTTTTTTAATTTATTTGTGGCGGACGTAATTCTTTCGTGGCGGGCCGCCACAAATAAATGAATGTGTGGGAAACACTGCCACAGCTGTTATATGGGATGGATTATCTTGGCAATGAATACATGCTCACTAACACAGATTTGTGAACAATATTTGAGAGGAATAGTTCTTTAGTGTATATAGTAAAAGTTGTATATCTTTTGAGTTCAATGAAAAATGGATGCAAAAACTAAGGTGTTGTGTTTATGTTTTTTGTCCAGTAGTGCTGAGTAGGGCTGCAACTAACGATTAATTTGATAATCGATTAATCTGTCTATTAGTACTTCGATTAATCGATTAATAATCGGATAAAAGAGACAAACTACATTTCTGTCCTTTCCAGTATTTTATTGAAGAAAAACAGCATACTGGCACCATACTTATTTTGATTATTGTTTCTCAGCTGTTTGTACATGTTGCAGTTTATAAATAAAGGTTTATTAAAAAATAAATAAATAAAATTGCCTCTGCTCATGCACATAGCATAGATCAGGGGTGTCCAAAGTGCGGCCCGGGGGCCATTCGCGGCCCGCAGATCATTTTTTCACGGCCCATTTTAAAATACGATTTAAAAAATTAACAACATAAAAAGTGGTATGAAAGACCGAACAGGTGAAATGTAACAAGAAAATGTTGCAATGAATCAACATCAATGTTATTATGAATGATTGACCTATCCAAGGCTCCAATTACGTCACATTAAATATTCCACTTTGAGATATTTTTTGGGGAAAATGTTGCATATTTTGTGTTTGCCATATAAAAAATTGAGCTTTTTTTTTTTTTTTTTAAAGAAGGGCCTTAAACGAACAAACAAAAAACATAAACAACAATACAACTTATAATTGACGGATAGATCTGAAGTTGATCTGGAGATTATTGTGTTAAAAGTAAACAGTAAAAAAAAAAGTATAATTTATTTTTTAACACTTTAATGAGTAGGAAGGACCCTTTTGGATCCCCAATAATTTTAGTGTGATTTGTTTTTAAGTGTCATCGCTCAAAAAATAATGAATTAAAATCAATGGTGTTATGAGTTATTGACCTTTTTAAGGCTCCAATTATTATATAATCTCAAATATTCCACTGAATAATTTTATTGGGTGAAAATATTGCATATTTTGTGTTTTTTCCATAAAAAAACAGGGTTTTCTTTGACAAAAAGAGCATACGACTTAAATCTTTAAAAACGTTATATTGACAGATAGACCTAATGTTGATCTAGGGATTTAAAACTTGAATAATAATAAAAATAATAATACTGAATAATGACACATTTATAATATTTTTTTTTACCAAAATCCTTTGGGGTCCCTGGGATCAAGCCTGAGTGGAGGCCTAAATGTTTATTTTTTATACACTAGCGTTCAAAAGTTTGGGGTGACATGTAAATGTCCTTATTTTTGAAGGAAAAGCACTGTACTTTTCAATGAAGATAACTTTTAACTAGTCTTAACTTTACAGAAATACACTCTATACATTGCTAATGTGCTAAATGACTATTCTAGCTGCAAATGTCTGCTTTTTGGTGCAATATCTACATAGGTGTGTAGAGGCCCATTTCCAGCAACTATCACTCCAGTGTTCTAATGGTACAATGTGTTTGCTCATTGGCTCAGAAGGCTAATTGATGATTAGAAAAGCCTTGTGCAATCATGTTCACACATCTGAAAACACTTTAGCTCGTTACAGAAGCTACAAAACTGACCTTCCTTTGAGCAGATTGACTTTCTGGAGCATCACATTTGTGGGGTCAATTAAACGCTCAAAATGGCCAGAAAAAGAGAACTTTCATCTGAAACTCCACAGTCTATTCTTGTTCTTAGAAATGAAGGCTATTCCACTAAATTGTTTGGGTGACCCCAAACTTTTGAACGGTAGTGTACATATATTGTATTGGTTTTTAAAATAAAAAAAATATCAAAATGGCCCCCGCTTGCTTTGATTTTTCAGTGTGTGGCCCTCAGTGGAAAAAGTTTGGACACCCCTGGCCTAGATCCAACGAATCGATGACTAAATGAATCGCCAACTATTTTTATAATCGATTTGATCGATTAGTTGTTGCAGCCTTAGTGCTGAGCTGTGCTGGACTGTGCATACACTTCAGCGTTTGGGTACTTCCAGCACGTCTGTACGCGGACTCTCCCGACAGCGCGCCTGAGAATGAACTGTGGCGATGCTCTGCAGTGAGCACATCTCAGGCTCACCCAGGAGGGAGGCTATCTAGGACGGCAGCACACAGGGAAAAGTGTGTGTGGGAGTGGGAGCGGAGGCGGTTCCTTTGTCTTAAGGTTACCCTCTGAAAGCGCTCGTCTTTCCGGGGGAGCTGGAGATGCGCAACGGGGATGAAGAGGGAACGGCTGGTTGGATGGTGCAAGAAGGAGGAGGAGGAGGATTTTTTAAATTATTTTTTTTTAAATACACCGTCCTTGCTTGCGATTGCCCACACGTTGGGGTATAAATAGCTCGTACGCATGCCTCGGAAGGCAAGACGAGGGCCCCGGCGCCGTTAAATGATTAAACATTTCAAGCAACGCGATGCCAACGATCCCCGCTGGTGACTCCATTGGTGTTTTCACCCCGCAGCCTCGGGAGCCAACGACAATGAGGAGCGCGTCTTCCGAGAGCGCATCGGCCCCCGGCGGCGCCAGGGGGCGGTGCGGAGGCGCGTCCATCAAGTCAACGGACACAAGTTCATGGCCACCTATCTGAGACAACCCACCTACTGCTCACACTGCAGAGACTTCATATGGTGCACACACACACACACACACACACACACACACACACACACACACACACACACACACACACACACACACACACACACACTGCTTTATTGTTGTGTGTTCTAAGTTGACGTCACGCTAACGCTGACTTCCTCTTAGGGGCGTCCTGGGGAAGCAAGGCTACCAGTGTCAGGGTGAGTATTTCCCTGTGGCCATAGCACAAATAACATAGAGTACAAGATGCTTCTTGGAAATACATCCCAGAATATCACTCGACACAAAAACATAGAATAGTTACTTTGAATAGAAAGTACATTCTTGACCAGAGTGTTGTTGTGAGTAAAGTCATGTAAATCAGAAATTAGGACCAGGTTAATACCAGTCAAACAACAGGAGCGCTTTGCTGTTTTTAGGAACCCACTGTAAAAATCTTCTATAAAACAGGAGCACCGTGCTGTTTTTAGAGATCCTCAACAAAACCACTAGTCAAAGATCAATATAGTAGGAATGCTTATCTGTTTTAGGAACGTACTGCCAGCATCTTCTATAAAACAGGAGCACTCTGCTGTTTTTAGGGATCCTCAACAAAACCACAAGTCAAAGATCAATATATTAGGAGCTCCCTGCTGTTTTTAGGAAACCTACTGTAAAAACCTTCTATAAAACAGGAGCACCCGGCTGTTTTTAGGGATTCTCAACAAAACCACAAGTCAAAGATCAATATATTAGGAATGCTTTACTGTTTTAGGAACGTACTGCCAGCATCTTCTATAAAACAGGAGCACTCTGCTGTTTTTAGGGATCCTCAACAAACCCACAACTCAAAGATCAATATATTAGGAGCTCCCTGCTGTTTTTAGGAAACCTACTGCAAAGATCTTCTATAAAACAGGAGCACTCTGCTGTTTTTAGGGATCCTCAACAAAACCACTAGTCAACGATCAATATATTAGGAGTTCTTTGCTGTTTTTAGGTAACCTACTGTAAAAACCTTCTATAAAACAGGAGCACTCTGCTGTTTTTAGGGATCCTCAATAAACCCACTAGTCAACGATCAATATATTAGGAGTTCTTTGCTGTTTTTAGGAAACCTACTGTAAAAACCTTCTATAAAACAGGAGCACCGTGCTGTTTTTAGGGATCCTCAACAAAACCACTAGTCAAAGATTAATATAATAGGAGTGTTGGCTGTTTTTAAGAACCTACTGCAAAGATCTTCTATAAAACAGGAGCACTCTGCTGTTTTTAGGGATCCTCAATAAACCCACTAGTCAACGATCAATATATTAGGAGTTCTTTGCTGTTTTTAGGAAACCTACTGTAAAAACCTTCTATAAAACAGGAGCACCGTGCTGTTTTTAGGGATCCTCAACAAAACCACTAGTCAAAGATTAATATAATAGGAGTGTTGGCTGTTTTTAAGAACCTACTGCAAAGATCTTCTATAAAACAGGAGCACTCTGCTGTTTTTAGAGATCCTCAACAAAACCACAAGTCAAAGATCAATATATTAGGAGCACTCTGCTGTTTTTAGGGATCCTCAACAAAACCACTAGTCAAAGATCAATATAATAGGAGTGTTAGCAGTTTTTAAGAACCTACTGCAAAGATCTTCTACAAAACAGGAGCACTCTGCTGTTTTTAGGGATCCTCAACAAAACCACAAGTCAAAGATCAATATATTAGGAGTTCTTTGCTGTTTTTAGGAAACCTACTACAAAAATATTCTATAAAACAGGAGCACTCTGCTGTTTTTAGGGATCCTCAACAAACCCAGAAGTCAAACATCAATATAGGAGTGCTTGGCTGTTTTTAGGAACCTACTGCAAAGATCTTCTACGAAACAGGAGCACTCTGCTGTTTAAAGTAATCTACAGTACTTCAGAAGCACTGGTCAAAGATCTAAATAAGAGTTTTAAGTAAGTTTGAGCTGTGGACAGTTTTTGTGTGAAAAGCTACGGCCATGTTTAAAATGAACACGACATGCGATAACACCTGCGGCAGGACTCCAAAACAACAAACGTTATGTCTATGTAATTACGTAGTAGTCGCTTGATAATGAAATGTTCCAGATTGTCTGGCTGAAATGTGTCTTGTGTGCTGCTCCAGTGTGCACGTGCGTGGTGCACAAGCGCTGCCATGAGCTCATCATCACCAAGTGTGCCGGCATGAAGAAGCAGGAGGACACGCCGGAGGAGGTACCGACCACGGTGGCCATTACTCCTGCAGGAGCGTGACCTCTCTGTGCGTGTGTCTCCCCCTACAGGTGGGCTCGCAGCGCTTCAGCGTGAACATGCCCCACAAGTTCAGCATCCACAGCTACAAGGTGCCCACCTTCTGTGACCACTGTGGATCTCTGCTGTGGGGGCTCTTGAGGCAGGGCCTGCAGTGCAAAGGTGACTACTTCTTTCCTGCGCCATCACTCCACTCGGTCACCGCTAAACACGCTTTTTGTCCCGCTGCTTTCGCAGTGTGTAAGATGAACGTGCACAGGCGGTGCGAAAGCAACGTGGCGCCAAACTGCGGCGTGGACGCCCGAGGCATCGCCAAGGTCCTGTCCGACCTGGGGGTCACGCCCGACAAAATCTCCAATACGGCGCAGCGTCGCAGGAAGGTAAACATCCTCAAATAACACTTTTAAGCACTCCATTCAATGAAATCTGATGATTTTGTCTTTATAGAACAAATGACCATATTAGGACAATTAAGGTAGTGGTAAAAATGCTTTATTTATGCTTTACTACTTGTAGAAATAAAATACATTAAAATTAACTACAAACACACAACTTGTAAAACTAAAGTAAAAAAAAAAATCAACTAAGAACACACTAATTGTAGAACTAAAATAAATAACAATCAACCAAAACACACTAATTGTAGAACTAAAATAAATAACAATCACACGAATAAAAACACACTATTTGTAGAACTAAAATAAAATAAAAACAAACTAAAAACACACTACTTGTAGAAATAAAATAAATACAAGTAAACTAAAAGCACATTACTTGTAGAACTAGAATAAATAAATACAATAAAAATCACTACTTGTAGAACAAAAATAAATAAAAATAAGCTAAAAATCAAGACGTGTGGAACAAAAATACTTTAAAAAATTTAAAATGATTACTTGTAGAACTAAAATAAATAAAAACAAACTACAAATAATTTGTAGATCTAAAATAAATAAAACAAACTAAAAATCCCTACTTGTTAAGTAAAATAAATATAGAGTAAAAATTACAACTTGTAGATCCAAAATAAACAAAAAAACACTACTTGTAGAGCTAAAATAAATATAAATGAACTAAACATAACTACTAGTCGAACTAAAATAATAAAAAAATCTACTAAAAACACACTACTTGTAGAACTAAAATAAAGATGAACTAAAATCAGTAGTTGTAGAACTAAAATACATTTTTTTTTAAATCATTAATAATAACTAGAACAAATAAGAATAAATAAAAATAAACCAAAAGAAAAAAAGTTCTACAATATACTTGTAGAACTAAAATACAAATTAAAAATACAACTTATTACTTGTACAGTGGAACTAAAATAAAATTACATTAAACTATAAATCACTACTTGTAGAATAAAAATAAAAGGCATTTCTGAAATAGACTAAAAAAATCACCACTTGTAAAACTAAAATAAATAAAAATCAACTAAAAACACACAACTTGAAAACTGAAGTAAATAAAAATCAACTAAAAGCACATTTGTAGAACTAAAATAAATAATAATCAACCAAAACACACTACCTGTAGAACTAAAATAAAATACAAATCAACTAAAAACACACTACTTGTAGAAATAAAAAAAATAAAGATAAACTCAAAATACACTACTTGTAGAACTACAATAAATAAAAATCTACTAAAAACGCTACTTGTAGAACCAAAATAAATAAAAGTAAACTAAAATCACACTACTTGTAGAACTAAAATAAATAAATAAAATAAAAATCACTACTTGTAGAATTAAAATAAAAAAGATTAAGTAAAAAAATCATACTTAAAATCACGACTTGTGGAACAAAAATACATAAAAAAATGAAAAATTACTTGTAGAACTAAAATAAATAAAAACAAATTACAAATAATTTGTAGATCTAAAATAAATAAAACAAACTAAAAATCACTACTTTTTTTTATCAGAGACCAAAAGTTGCGAACTTTATCGTCGTTGTTCTCTACTAAATCCTTTCAGCAAAAATATGGCAATATCGCGAAATGATGAAGCATGACACATAGAATGGATCTGCTATCCCCGTTTAAATTAAAACATTTCATTTCAGTAGGCCTTTAAGTAAAATAAATATAGAGTAAAAATTACTACTTGTACATCCAAAATAAATAAAAATAAACTAAAAATCACTACTTGTAGGGCTAGAATAAAGATTAACTAAAAAATCAGTACTTGTAGAACTAAAATAAAGATGAACTAAAAATCACTACTTGTAGAACTAAAATACATTAAAAAAAATTATTAATAATTGTAGAACTAGAATAAATAAAAATAAACAAAAAAATCACTACTTGTAGAACTAAAAGAAAAAAAGTTCTACAATATACTTGTAGAACTAAAATCCATCCATCCATTTTCTACCGCTTGTCCCAAAATACAAATTAAAAATAAAACGTATTACTTGTACAGTAGAACTAAAATAAATAAAAATAAACTAAAAATCACTACTTGTAGATTTTAAATGAATAAAAATAAACTAAAAATCACTAATTGTAGAATTAATTTTTTTTTTTTTTCTTAAAAAGGCTAAAAAAAATCACCATTTGTAGAACTGAAGTAAATAAAAAAATCTATAACATTTCATTAAAAAATTAAAATAAAATGATGGATTAATTCAAATGTAAATAAGCGGCTTCCCCTTTTTGTTCCTGTTTTCCAGGAAATCTCTTGTATTTTCTCGTGCAAATGTATGACTTGATGAAAAAAAAAAAGTGCTTTCTATTTTCTGTGGTTAAAAAAAAAGATTTCCAGTGAAAGAGCATGCCTAAGTAACAGTAGCTGCAACCTCTAAATGTGTGAGGTCATTGTAATCAGCAGGCATGTGAAATGCCCGCGTAAAAAAGCGGAAATCTGCATTTTTAAACATTCATTTTCGCGTCTATATATCACTTCAAATATCGCGTTTTTTTAATGTAATAAAAAAAAAATAGGATGGTAACCAAAGTATACTTACAAATGTAGGAAAATCTGACGAAAAATTCTATTATCACACAACTTGTAAAACTGAAGTAAATAAAAATCAACTAAAAGCACATTTGTAGAACTAAATAAATAACAATCAACCAAAACACACTACATGTAGAACTAAAATAAAATTAAAATAAACTAAAAACAAACTACTTGTAGAAATAAAAAAAATAAAGATAAACTCAAAATACACTACTTGTAGAACTACAATAAATAAAAATCTACTAAAAACGCTACTTGTAGAACTAAAATAAATAAAAGTAAACTAAAAGCACACTACTTGTAGAACTAAAATAAAAAACACTACTTGTAGAAGTAAAATAAAAAAGATTAAATAAAAATCCTACTTGTAGTACTAAAATATACTTAAAATCACGACTTGTGGAACAAAAATACATTAAAAAAATGAAAAAGTATTACTTGTAGAACTAAAATAAGTAAAAACAAACTACAAATCATATTTTGTAGATCTACAATAAATAAAACAAATTAAAAATCACTACTCGTTAAGTAAAATAAATATAGAGTAAAAATTACTATTTGTAGATCCAAAATAAATAAAAATAAACTAAAAATCACTACTTGTAGAGCTAGAATGAATATAAATAAACTAAAAATCACTACCTGTAGAACTTAATAATGAACTAAAAATCAGTACTTGTAGAACTAAAATAAAGATGAACTAAAAATCACTACTTGTAGAACTAAAATGCATTGACAATTTTTTTTATAATTGTAGAACTAGAATAAATAAAAATAAACAAAAAATCACTACTTATAGAACTAAAAGAAATAAAGTTCTACAATATACTTGTAGAAATAAAATCCATCCATCCATTTTCTACCGCTTGTCCCAAAATACAAATTAAAAATAAAACTTATTACTTGTACAGTAGAACTAAAATAAATAAAAATAAACTAAAAATCACTACTTGAAGATTTTAAATGAATAAAAATAAACTAAAAATCACTACTTGTAGATTTTAAATGAATAAAAATAAACTAAAAATCACTACTTGTAGATTTTAAATGAATAAAAATAAACTAAAAATCACTAATTGTAGAATAAAAAAAAGTGTTTTCTATTTTGTATGCTTAAAAAAAAGATTTCCAGTGAAAGAGCATGCCTAAGTAACAGTAGCTGCAACCTGTAAATGTGTGAGGTCATTGTAATCAGCAGGCATGTGAAATGCCCGCGTAAAAAAGCGGAAATCTGCCTTTTTAAACATTCATTTTCACGTCTATATATCACTTCAAATATCGCGTTTTTTTTAAGGTCATGAAAAAAAAAGAATGCAGGAATATCTGACCAACAATTCTATTATCAGCCACCCAAAATATTGTTATTGTTTACTGCTAGTTTGAAAAAACGGCATTAATGTTGTCTCTGTCCCTCCAGTTGACCCCCGGGCAGGACCCTCCTCAGTCTCCTCCTGAGCTGTCGCAGTCGGAGAACAGCTTCAGCCAACCAGCTGTCCCCACCTCGCCCTCCCAGCAGGGTAACGCCATTGAAAACACGCTTTCCATCCAAACAAGTATTATGTGGCCTTTTAAAAACAAGTGTTGTCGGCCCGCTGAGAATCAACCTGAGGAGCGATATCGCACCGCCCACCGCCATTTGCCCGTCGCAGTTAGTCATCCTCTTCTCACACTTTCTCTCACGCAAGCTGAGCAAGACAAGAAGTTGACTTTCTCTTTAGTGGAGGCCATCTTGTTTTGTTCTCCAAAGTGGGTCACGGCTGCTGTTAAAGCGCAGACACTTGTGGCTGACAAATGTTGAGTAAGAACATTCTTGCGCCGGATTTTAAACAACAGGAGTGCTTTGCTATTATTAGGAATCTGCTGCAGAAACCCGAGTCAAAGATCCTATATTTGACAAGAGCCCTTTTTAACGATCTACTGCAAAATAACAAGTCAAACATATATACAACAGGAGGGATTTGCTGTTTTTAGTCATCTTAGTTAGGCAAGAGCACGAATTAAAAATATTTTTAACGGGAGGGCTTTGCTATTTTTAGTCATCTTCGGCAAAAGCACAAATTAAAGATCTTTTTAACAGGAGGGCTTTGCTGTTTTTAAGGATCTGCTGCGGAAACCCGAGTCAAAAGATCCTATATTTGAAGAGAGCCCTTTTTAATGATCTACTGCAAAATCACAAGTCAAACATATATATATAACAGGAGTGATTTGCTGTTTTTAGTCATCTTAGTTAGGCAAGAGCACAAATTAAAAATATTTTTAACAGGAGGGCTTTCCTATTTTTAGTCATCTTCGGCAAAAGCACAAATTAAATATATTTTTAACAGGAGTGCTCTGCTGTTTTTAGTCATCTTTAACAAAGGAACAAACTATAAAGATATCTTTAACAGGAGTGCTCTGCTGTTTTTAGTCGTCTTTGGCAAAAGCACAAATTAAAAATATTTTTAACAGGAGGGCTTTGCTATTTTTAGTCATCTTCGGCAAAAGCACAAATTAAATATATTTTTAACAGGAGTGCTATGCTGTTTTTAGTCGTCTTTGATAAAGGAACAAACTATAAAGATATTTTTAACAGGAGTGCTCTGCTGTTTTTAGTCGTCTTTGGCAAAAGCACAAATTAAAAATCTTGTTAACAGGAGTGCTTTGCTATTATTAGGAATCTGCTGCGGAAACCCGAGTCAAAGATCCTATATTTGACAAGAGCCCTTTTTAATAATTTACTGCAAAATCACAAGTCAAACATATATATATAACAGGAGTGATTTGCTGTTTTTAGTCATCTTAGGCAAGAGCACAAATTAAAAATATTTCTAACAGGAGGGCTTTGCTATTTTTAGTCATCTTTTGCAAAAGCACTAGTTAAATATCTATACAACAGGAGTGCTTTGCTGTTTTTAGTCATCTTTGACAAAGGAACAAACTAAATATATTTTTTAACAGGAGTGCTTTGCTGTTTTTAGTCATCTTTGACAAAGGAACAAACTAAATATATTTTTTAAAAGGAGTGCTTTGCTGTTTTTAGTAGTGTTTGGCAAAAGCACAAATTAAAGATCTTTTTAACAGGAGTGCTTTGCTGTTTTTAAGGATATTCTGCAAAAGCATGAATCAAATATCTATATAATCGCAGTGCTTTGCTGTTTTTAAGGATCTACTACAAAAGCACAAGTCAAATATCTATACAACAGGAGTGCTATGCTGTTTTTAGTCATTTTTGACAAAGGAACAAACTAAAGATATTTTTAACTGGAGTGCTTTGCTGTTTTTAGTCATCTTCGGCAAAAGCACAAATTAAAGATCTCTTTAACAGGAGTGCTTTGCTGTTTTTAAGGATCTTCTGCAAAAGCATGAATCAAAGATCTATATGATTGCAGTGCTTTGCTGTTTTTAAGGATCTACTGCAAAAGCACTAGTCAAATATCTATATAACCGGAGTGCTTCGCTGTTTTAAGGATCTTCTGCAAAAGCACAAATTAGAGATCTTTTTAACAAGAGTGCTTTGCTGTTTTTAAGGATCTTCTGCAAAAGCATGAATCAAATATCTATAAAATCCCATTACTTTGCTGTTTTTAAGGATTTACTGCAAAAGCACAAGTCAAATATCTATATAACAGAAGTGCTTTGCTGTTTGTAGTAATCTTCGTCAAAAGGACAAATTAAATATATTTTTAACAGGAGTGCTTTGCTGTTTTTAGTCATCTTTGACAAAGGAACAAACTAAATATATTTTAACAGGAGTGCTTTGCTGTTTTTAGTCATCCTCGGCAAAAGCACAAATTAACGATCTTTTTAATAGGAGTGCTTTGCTGTTTTTAAGGATCTTCTGCAAAAGCACTAGTCAAATATCTATATAACAGGGGTGCTTTGCTGTTTTTGGTCATCTTCTGCAAAAGCACGAAATAGAGATCTTTTTACCAGGAGCACTTTGCTGATTTTAAGGATCTTCTGCAAAAGCACAAATCAAAGATTTATATAACCGTAGTGCTTTGCTGTTTTTAAGGATCTTCTACAAAAGCACAAATCAAAGATTTATATAACTGTAGTGCTTTGCTGTTTTTAAGGATCTTCTGCAAAAGCACAAATCAAAGATTTATATAACTGTAGTGCTTTGCTGTTTTTAAGGATCTTCTGCAAAAGCACAAATCAAAGATTTATATAACCGTAGTGCTTTGCTGTTTTTAAGGATGTACTGTAAAAGCACAAATCAATGATGTATATAACCGTAGTGCTACGCTGTTTTTAAGGATGTACTGCAAAAGCACTCGGCGAACATCTATATAACTGGAGTGCTTTGCGGTTTTTAAGGATCTACTGCAAAAGCACTAGTTAAATATCTATGTAACCAGAGTGCTTCGCTGTTTTTGGTCATCTTCTGCAAAAGCACAAATTAGAGATCTTTTTAACAGGAGTGCTTTGCTGTTTTTAGTAATCCTCGGCAAAAACACAAATTAAAGATCTTTTTAACAGGAGTGCTTTGCTGTTTTTAGTCATCTTCTGCAAATCAAAGATCTATATAACCGTAGTGTTATGCTATTTTTAAGGATGTACTGCAAAAGCACTCGGTGAACATCTATATAACAGGAGTGCTTTGCTGTTTTTAGTCATCTTCTGCAAAAGCACGAATCATACGAACACAAAACTGTTTTTAAGAATCTGATGTCAGAGTGTTATTGGAGTTTTGAAGCGGTCAGAATTAACTTATGGGCGGGATTTATCCAGTAGAAAAAGCTTCTTGTTTTGTTCACGGCCAAGTTTTCTCCAACCTGATGTTCCGCCCACAGACTTGGCAGAGTTGGATCGCCTGCAGGACGCACTGTCACTGGACCAGCAGGGACCCCAGCACTCCTCCTCCTCTTCCTCCTCCACCAACTCCTCCACCTCCTCCTCGTCCACCGCCTCCTCCTCGGGGGTCCGGGAGAACGGGCAGAGCCAGAGGAGGACCCTCAAGGACTTCAACCTGATCAAGGTTCTCGGCAAAGGCAGCTTCGGCAAGGTTGGTCTGTTAGTTGTCGCTCTTGTTGCCGGGTAGATTTACCCCACAACACTCAATAAAGATCTGGGGGACCAAAGTGCCACCGCTCATTTTTTTAAGGCCCGCGGAACATTTTAAAATAATAAAAACTTATAATAAACAGATTTAAAGTCGATCTAGAGAATTAAGTGTTGAAAGTAAAAATAATATATATTGATATATGACTTATTTTAACACTTTTATTAGTGGTACACTTGAATCCCCGTGACCTGTAGTCTGATTTTTTTTTTTAAACGGTCATTGCTCAAAAAATAATAATTACTCAAAAACATTGTTGTTATGAATTATTGACCTATTTAGACTCCTAATACTTCACATCAAATATTCCACTTTGAATATTTTTTGGTGCAATATATTTTGTGTTTTTGCCATGGAAACAAGGCATAAAACTTCAGAAAAAAATCTTTATGTCAATGGATAAATCAGATTTTTTTTTAATATCTGACTTGTTTTCAACACTTTAATGACTGAGGCCCTTACGGGTCCCTGGGACCTTTTACTTTCACAGAAATTGAAGTTAGCCCTAATGGTTACAGTAAATATTGTATTTGTTTTAAAATAAAATATATCAAAATTTCCCCTGCCGTCTTTCATTTTTCAGTTTGTGGCTCTAAGTGGAAAAAGTTTGGACACCCCTGGTTTAGCATAATAAATCATATAATAATAATAATAATGAATTAGATTTATGTAGCGCTTTTCTACCGACTAGATACTCAAAACCGAATTAAGTGCTGAAAATCTAACAATAAACAACTGAACTGATGTAAAAGTTGATAAATCCTACATTTATTTTCAACTGCCTTACTACTCCTTACAAATTAAATATATTAATTATACAAATCTACCCAGCTATTGAATTGATTTGTTTGGTTTAAATTAGGGATGTCCGATAATGGCTTTTTGCCGATATCCGATATTCCGATATTGTCCAACTCTTTAATTACCGATACCGATATCAACCGATACCGATATCAACCGATATATACAGTCGTGGAATTAACACATTATTATGCCTAATTTGGACAACCAGGTATGGTGAAGATAAGGTACTTTTAAAAAAAATAATAAAATAAGATAACTAAATTAAAAACATTTTCTTGAATAAAAAAGAAAGTAAAACAATATAAAAACAGTTACATAGAAACTAGTAATTAATGAAAATGAGTAAAATGAAGTGTTAAAGGTTAGTACTATTAGTGGAGCAGCAGCACGCACAATCATGTGTGCTTACGGACTGTATCCCTTGCAGACTGTATTGATATATATTGACATATAATGTAGGAAGCAGAATATTAATAACAGAAAGAAATGGGGGGAGGGAGGTTTTTTGGGTTGGTGCACTAATTGTAAGTGTATCTTGTGTTTTTTATGTTGATTTAATAAAAAATAAACAAAAAACAACAACGATACAGATAATAAAAAAAACGATACCGATAATTTCCGATATTACATTTTAACGCATTTATCGGCCGATAATATCGGCAGGCCGATATTATCGGACATCCCTAGTTTAAATAGCCTCTGCCATTTTTTAAGCACAATTACATGTGATTAAATGCATTTCCAAGCACAACACGGAAAGAGGAAGAACGTGATGAAAAATGATATAATGATTAATAAGAATAAACCATTTATTTAAATCAAACACTAAACTGCATCAATAAGACCGCACATTCTACATTTACCAACGATAGTAACTTCGCCTTTAATTGTACTCTTATGTTACAGCATTTACTTATATGGTCCAATCCAAACAACCTTCCCTAGTCACGGTGCAGAAAGAAAAAAAATCAACCAGTACAAAAATACAACACACATGGTCACAAATAAGACAACCTGTTAATTAAACTTTGTGGATATTGTAAAAAAAACAAAAAAACAACAACGTTCAATCAACATTAAAAAATCTAAATGACAATAAATCCATTGCAAGGGAAAAATGCAACACACTTCCTGCACATTTATACATGTTTGCCGCTTTTTAGCTGCTTGATATTTCTAAATGTTTACAAAACCTTAAGGACGTTGTCACGGAAGTAAACAATGTAGGAGTTGATCTTTCAATAATAACCAGTTACAATAATTATGAATTATATATCCATTATATTATTATAATATGTACTCATATATATGTATAGGCTATATATATATATATATATATATACTGTATATGTATATATACATGTTACTTTGCATGCAGTCCGCTTTTGGCCCCTGGCCAAATTTTTAAGCCCAATGCGGCCCCCCAGTCCAAAAGTTTGGACACCCTTATTCTAGATACATGTTTCAACATTAAGAGAGCCCTATAGACATGAAAATAACACCCTTTAGTCACATTTACACTCGTTTAATTCAATCTAGTAATGACGTCTGAGGCTGAGCCAATCAGTGACCACCATAATGAACAGCGCTTTGATTGGTTTGGTATCATCCAGTGAACAATACTGCTGTAGTATAGTTATTTTTCAGTTCATTTAGCAATTTTTATGCCTAAAATTGTTTAATTCAGGGCTAAAATATGCTTTCCAAAAAGCAAACTTTAAAGCGCTATGTGGTCGACTCTTGGAAACTGGAAAACCATCAACATTTTTTAAAATGTTTATTCTATATTTTTTTCATTAATACATTAAATGTAAGATATATTGTATTTAAATACCATTATTTTTATAATATATATTTTTTAACTGATTTGTTGGGGGAAACCATTTAGTTGCATTTTTGACACAACATTGTGTCCCCAAAAGGAGCTTGAGTTTGCGCAGTAAAGTACAACCTGTGTCGTCATCCAGGTGATGCTAGCCGAGCTGAAGGGGACGGAGGAGGTTTATGCCGTCAAGGTCCTGAAGAAGGATGTGATCCTGCAGGACGACGACGTGGACTGCACCATGACCGAGAAGCGGATCCTGGCTCTGGCCCGCCGACACCCCTACCTCACCCAGCTGTACTGCTGCTTCCAGACCCGAGTACGTGCACCTTCTGAGCACCCCGTCTTTATCCTGCCGGCTTCAAGCGTGTCTTCCCCCTTCAGGACCGCTTGTTCTTCGTCATGGAATACGTGAACGGAGGAGACCTGATGTTCCAGATTCAGCGCTCCCGCAAGTTTGACGAGCCTCGCTCTCGATTCTACGCCGCCGAGGTCACCTCAGCGCTCATGTTCCTGCACCGCAATGGAGTCATATACAGGTACCCCGCCATGTCGCCTTTCTCTTTGTTAGCGCTCTCGATTATGCAGATCCAAAAAATGTTGTGACAGACTGCGTTTTTTCTTCATTTCTCAGTGAATAATGATACTTTAAGCATTTTTTCTGCAGCCCTGGTTCGCATATACTGTACATAATTCAACATTTTTTGTAGTAGGTAAGGTTAGGTTACTGTCAGGTTCAAACACTGATGACATCTATTAAACAAGACAAGAAGCAAGGAATTAAACAGAGACAGAATTCAATTTAGCTCATTGAGGAGAAACGCGTAGATACTGTACAAGGGTGTTCCCACGCTCTGACGAAAGATTGTACGCCTCCTCTTTTATTTGGACTTTCCCTGATTACATGGCAACAGCTGTTTCTAAGGGAGGGGGGTCGTAAACAGCCATCGCCTTTGGCTACAAAACAGTTCAAAGAAAAGGTGCCTGGAGGGAGGTCAGGCCCTGCCTCCTCTCCGCTTTGTAGATATCGGGTAAAGACAAAATCTTTCTGTGGATTACAATACATAAAAGAAACCGACACCCTCATGTCGCTCCCCATCCTATACAGTGGAGTTTTACAAGCCTTCTGCTTAGGTAAGATCAAAGACAGCTTTTGTCTGCTCGCCGGGAACTCATTTAAAACCTACCTATTGTATCTAATTATAACTTAGATACAATTCTTCTGACAGTTACTTTATTAGTACCCGAAGGTAAACTTGTTTTGCAAGCAGCAAGATCAGGACATGAATTGATTAACGTGGACCCCGACTTAAACATGTTGAAAAACTTATTCAGTGGTCAATTGTACGGAATATGTACTGTACTGTGCAATCTACTAATAAAAGTTTCAATCAATCAAAGACATCCATTGAAACATAAAGAGAAAGGAACATCTTAGATATGCAATACAAAGACCTAGCACATAACAAGCATCACAAACATTGCCAAGATCACAAAATAGTACATGGACTCCAAGTTCCCCATAAAAAAGATAAAACCTATAAAATCCCAATCAGAAAACATTTGGGACAAGCCAGAATAAAACACCATAATGAAAGAATAAATAATAACATAGGTAGGGATGGCACTATTATGAAACACCAACACAGTGTCAGCTGTCATTTGCCCATCATTACCTTATTGTATAGTACGTTTAATAGGCTCAATATTATGAAACAATAGGCAACTTTATTTGTTTAGCACTTTTCCTACACAAGGCAGACTCAAAGTGCTTCACAGACAACAAAGTCAAATGAAAGAAAATAAAAGCAAAATTAAAATGCAGACAATAAAAATAAAAACAGTGCGGATGTTAAAAGTTAAAAGATTAAAAGATTTAGCTGAAAGCTAAGGTGAACATAAAAGTCTTCAGTCTAGTTTTAAAAGTAGTCAGAGTTGGGGAAAGTCAGGAAGTTTATTCCAGCTATTTGTTGCATAGTGACTGAATGATGCTCTCCCTTCATTGGACTTCACTCTGGGAACCACTAACAGATCTGGTCTCAGAAGATCTTAGTGATCTATAGTGGGAGCATATCAGTGATATACTTGACCATGTAGTGGTCTCAGAAGATCTTAGTGATCTAGAGGGCGTATATAGTGGGAGCATATCAGTGATATACTAGACCATGTAGTGGTCTCAGAAGATCTTAGTGATCTAGAGGGCTTCTATAGTGGGAGCATATCAGTGATATACTAGACCATGTAGTGGTCTCAGAAGATCTTAGTGATCTAGAGGGCTTATATAGTGGGAACATATCAGTGATATACTAGACCATGTAGTGGTCTCAGAAGATCTTAGTGATCTAGAGGGCTTCTATAGTGGGAACATATCAGTGATATACTAGACCATGTAGTGGTCTCAGAAGATCTTAGTGATCTAGAGTGGGAGCATATCAGTGATATACTAGACCATGTAGTGGTCTCAGAAGATCTTAGTGATCTAGAGTGGGAGCATATCAGTGATATACTAGACCATGTAGTGGTCTCAGAAGATCTTAGTGATCTAGAGGGCTTCTATAGTGGGAGCATATCAGTGATATACTAGACCATGTAGTGGTCTCAGAAGATCTTAGTGATCTAGAGGGCTTATATAGTGGGAGCATATCAGTGATATACTAGACCATGTAGTGGTCTCAGAAGATCTTAGTGATCTAGAGGGCTTCTATAGTGGGAGCATATCAGTGATATACTAGACCATGTAGTGGTCTCAGAAGATCTTAGTGATCTAGAGGGCTTATATAGTGGGAGCATATCAGTGATATACTAGACCATGTAGTGGTTTATATGTGAGCAGATCAATTCTCTGATGTACAGGGAGCCAATGTAAGGATTTAAGAATTGCTGTAATGTGCTCCCATGTGTTGGTCTTAGTTAGAACTCTAGCAGCAGCGTTCTGAACAAGCTGTAGCTGCCTGACACTTTTTTTGGGAAGACCTGCAAGGAGACCATTACAATAGTCTAGCCTACTGGTAATAAAGGCATGTACAAGTTTTTCTAAGTCTTGAGCTGACATGAGCCCTCGAAGTCTTGTTACATTTTTGAGGTGATAGTAGGCCGATTTTGTTACTGATTTGATGTGACTGTCCAAATGTAAATCACAATCTAAAATAACCCCAAGATTCCTGGCTTTATTTGAGGTTTTCAGGGACTGTGATTGAAGGTGTTGGACGACTTTAAACCTTTCTTTTTTAGCACCAAAAACAATGATCTCAGCAATAAATATACAAAGGATGTAAAAAAAATACACACTACCGTTCAAAAGTTTGGGGTCACCCAAACAATTTAGTGTTCGAGCCTTCATTTCTAAGAACAAGAATAGACTGTGGAGTTTCAGATGAAAGTTCTCTTTTTCTGGCCATTTTGAGCGTTGAATTGAGCCCACAAATGTGATGCTCCAGAAAGTCAATCTGCAGAAAGGAAGGTCAGTTTTGTAGCTTCTGTAACGAGCTAAAGTGTTTTCAGATGTGTGAACATGATTGCACAAGGGTTTTGTAATCATCAATTAGCCTTCTGAGCCAATGAGCAAACACATTGTACCATTAGAACACTGGAGTGATAGTTGCTGGAAATGGGCCTCTATACACCTATGTAGATATTGCACCAAAAAGCAGACATTTGCAGCTAGAATAGTCATTTAGCACATTAGCAATGTATAGAGTGTATTTCTGTAAAGTTAAGACTAGTTTAAAGTTATCTTCCACCTTCTACCATCCTAGTCACGTCCGTTGTGTCTTTGGGCAAGACACTTCACCCTTGCTCCTGATGGGTGCTGGTAGCGCCTTGCATGGCAGCTCCCTCCATCAGTGTGTGAATGTGGAAATAGTGTCAAAGCGCTTTGAGTACCTTGAAGGTAGAAAAGCGCTATACAAGTATAACCCATTTATCATTTATTTATTTATTTATCATTGAAAAGTACAGTGCTTTTCCTTCAAAAATAAGGACATTTCAATGTGACCCCAAACTTTTGAACGCTAGTGTATATATATATTTTGTGGTCTTATTAACGGTTATCATTAAGAAAGTTGCCTGGACGTGGATCAGAGCACTACCACTCGCCAAACGTGGAGCCTGGCATGGTACTGTTAGTAGAGATATGCAGATATATTCCCTGTGTTGCTAGATATCTGGAGATGTATGTCGTAATATGTATATGTGCTTTGCTATGGAGGTTTTTCCCCACTCCAGACTGGGCCCCCTTAGGAGTCCAGTCTGGATTGTATTTTTTTACTCATCCTTCCCCAGCGTTTTACCTTTTTCCCCATCTTTTACGGGGCACCTCGTGGCGACCCATCAGCGTTCCTGTTCTGTACGTACACTGTTTGTTTGTCTCATCTTCAACGGCTTTGTGCTGAAAACAAAGTTTCGTTGTACTTGTGCAATGACAATAAAAGACCTATCCTATCCTATCCTAAATATCTAATATCGATTCAGGGGTACGTCAGGATTTTTGTAGCATTCGGTTTTCAATGAAAATGTTTGCCAGGAGTTTTTTGCGTATACCGTCTGTTATCGTACAGCCAAATACTACGCTTAAAAATATTGTCTTTGAAAAAAACACACAAGAATAGAACCCTTTTATCCGTTCAGCATCCGTGTGGTAAAGGTTTTATACAAAAACATAAGCTAAAAATGTATCTTTTAGACTTAGACTTCCTTTTTATTGTCATTCAAATTTGAACTTTACAGTACAGATAAGAATGAAATTGCGTTGCATTAGCTGGTTGTAGTGCAGGATAAAAGAGCAATAAGGTGCAGATATAATTAAATAGAATACTGTACAGATAAATATATTGCACTTTTGCATATGCATCCACGTTTATGGATGTATGTTATATTGTCTTTATATTCCAGCCAGTTCATCCATTTTTGGAGAGAATTGAGGGGATTATTATGATGCGTTCAAGAGTCTTATGGCCTGAGGGAAGAAGCTGGAGGTTCTGCTACGGAGGCTACGGAACCTCTTTCTAGAGTCCAGCAGTGAAAACAGTCCTTGGTGGGGGTGGGAGGAGTCTGCAGATTTTCTGAGCCCTGGTCAGGCAGCGGCTTTTTGCCATCTCCTGGATAGTTCTGCTCTTTAAACTGACACTGCTTCACACCTGAAGTTCCTCATGGATAAATAAAGTACTTATTTCAATTGTAGCAAATTAGTTCGTTAGCCCGCGTAGAATCCCGCAAATTCAAGTGTCCAAAGTACGGTTGTCCCGATACCAATAATTTGTTACCGGTAGCAAAATGTACATCGACACTTCTCCAAATAAAGGGAACTACAAAAAAGCGTCAATTTTGGCTTTATTTTAGCAGAAAATCTTGCAATACAATAAACATATGTTTCCTATTGCACTCAAAGAACAATTTTAGAAGGTTCAAATATGAATTAAAGGGCATTAAACACATTTTGTTTTTTCTTCTTGCACTCAAAGAACAATTTACAATTTTCCATATTACATATAGCCTGCCATAATCAAAGATTAGATTAGAATATAATAAAAAAGCTTTATTTACATAATATTAAATGCTTCTTGATTTATGGTTGCCAATCCTGGTCTGTGCTTTAAGAAAATTACAATTATTAGTTAGTACTGAAAACAAAACTATGGATAAATGTTCACAGATAAGGCATGTAGCAGGTAAAACACACTTTTGTTAAAGCTAAAACGCAAATTGTAGCAATTTGTTACCAAATTCAGTAATTTTACTTGAAGTTATAAGGGCAGTCGTAACTCCGCTAATATTTGGCATCAAGCAAAGGTGCAGCTGTGTGCACGTCTACATAACTACATGTTATGTATGTAAGGTACCTTTTCTCCATTTCATTTCATTTAAATCCATGTGTTTTTTTATTTTATATGCTGTAAAAAAAACAAAAAAAACCCTGCAAATATTACGGTAAAATTGTGGCGACTGAGCTGCCAGTACAATCTAAAGATTTGGTTTTGTACAGTGTACGTAAAAAAAGACAGACAATTATACACATGTTATTTATATTCCTACTGTATATTATTCACTGTTAAAATCGGCCCTCTGAGGGCATCCATAACTGCAAAAGAGTTTGACAAGCCTGGTCTAGTGTGAGCAATTAGGCTTACTGATGACTGCCCCCTGGTGGCTGACTATAGTATAAGGTACAAATTGTTCCCTCATAGTTGAAATGATAGAATGGCTCCGAAATGTCCGCAACTGACGATTAAGGGCAAAGTAGCGGGTTTGGCCCACACCCTGATTGATGCAGTGACATGTTGACCCGCAGGGATCTGAAGCTGGACAACATCCTGCTGGATGCCGAGGGTCACTGCAAGCTGGCCGACTTTGGGATGTGTAAGGAGGGTATCATGAACGGCGTGACCACCACCACTTTCTGCGGCACGCCCGACTACATCGCCCCCGAGGTGAGTCGATGGCTCTTGTTTCTCTTCTTCAACGCCTGAGAAGAATGAAGAAAGTTCCTTGAATGATCATTCTTGTTAGCAGGGTCCGATTCCGATATTGGGGAATAATAAATAGTTCATGCTTTGGCCCATTAAATCTGTACATTTTATTATGTCAAGACTATTATTTGAGATCAGTAACTGTATGTCATGAATTATTATCTGTAGGTAAACAAAAGTCTCTGACATTTAAATTCGATTTGAAATATTCCTTTCTGAAATCTTCTAAATCTGCGTTCATAGGGCTGTGAATTTATGGGCCGCATGATTCAGCTGGGTAACGATTCCATTCAGAATCGATTCTCGATTCAAAATCCTTTTTAATAACATCGGGTGCCAGTTCTAGGATTAACTACATTCCTCCATAAAATAGATAAACAGCCGTGATCAATTTTGATATTGCTCAAAACACAGGGCCACTTCATTTTATTTGGCCCTCAAAAGTCTGGAAATAATGAGAGTCAATTTAATTGTTGTACAGTACAAATGGTAAGCAATTTTACAGTAATGAGGGTTATTTGCATTATTATTATTATTATATTATGATTACATTAGTGTTTAATTTAGTCACGAAATAATGCTGACAATAATATTGTTTATTGGCAATAGCCTGTGGGACAATTTATAGTCCAGCCAAACTTCTTATTAGATTACAAAAATGCTAATTCAATTGTGTAATGATATACACTACCGTTCAAAAGTTTGGGGTCACCCAAACAATTTAGTGTTCGAGCCTTCATTTCTAAGAACAAGAATAGACTGTGGAGTTTCAGATGAAAGTTCTCTTTTTCTGGCCATTTTGAGCGTTTAATTGACCCCACAAATGTGATGCTCCAGAAAGTCAACCTGTTCAAAGGAAGGTCAGTTTTGTAGCTTCTGTAAGGAGCTAAAGTGTTTTCAGATGTGTGAACATGATTGCACAAGGGTTTTCTAATCATCAATTAGCCTTCTGAGCCAATGAGCAAACACATTGTACCATTAGAACACTGGAGTGATAGTTGCTGGAAATGGGCCTCTATACACCTATGTAGATATTGCACCAAAAAGCAGACATTTGCAGCTAGAATAGTCATTTAGCACATTAGCAATGTATAGAGTGTATTTCTTTCAAGTTAAGACTAGTTTAAAGTTATCTTCATTGAAAAGTACAGTGCTTTTCCTTCAAAAATAAGGACATTTACATGTGACCCCAAACTTTTGAACGCTAGTGTACATATATATACAACACATCTCCCTTTTTTAACTTTTGTTTTTCTTTCCTTGTAAACGTTACAAAATCACACTGTAGATGTGTTGTTTGTCTAATTATAAATAATGCAGACGAGGCGTGTTGGCTGACTTCTTGACGTTTACTTTCACAGCGTGGCAACATGCAACAACACTTTTCGGGGCTACCACACATGCTCGTCACTCCCGTTGCATGCTGGGTAGTGTAGTTGTTATATTCCGTAGCTCATAACATCTTTCCCCCTATAAAGAAATAATGTTAACTCAATAAAGTGTATTTCTTTTTTTAGCTTTAACTTTTCATTTTTTAGCATTGTAACCACATTTGCAAACAACTTTTCTCTTCATAGAATTTTCTTTCAATAAAGAAATAAAGTGCAAAAATGTCAAAGCATCATAACAAACAGTTATGTCAAATAGCAGCAGAAGTGCACTTTTTGGAGAGCTGTATTATTTCCAGTTTTGTGCCCAAGGGACTGATTTTATTTAACACTATATTATTATTTATACACCTATAGTGAGCACAGAGACAGCTTGTTTTTGTGTTACTGTATATATTTGTTTCTCTGAAAAATCCCACTTAATATACTTTGGGTAACAACAGTCAATGTTTATTTATTTTATTTTATTTTTTTAGGGGGGTAACAGTCAATATTTATTTATTTATTTATTAGATTACATTTTTTTTCTTATATAATAAAAGTGAGCTTTTGTTAAACCAAATATTGTGTGTTTTTTTCCATATACAACAACCTATCTGGACTCCATAAGACAATCCATAAGGAATCGGTTCGATAAGAAGATAAATAATAATAATAATAATGGATTAGATTTATATCGCGCTTTTCTATTGTTAGATACTCAAAGCGCTCACAGAGAAGTGGGAACCCATCATTCATTCACACCTGGTGGTGGTAAGCTACATTTGTAGCCACAGCTGCCCTGGGGTAGACTGACGGAAGCGCGGCTGCCAGTTTGCGCCTACGGCCCCTCCGACCACTACCTACCATTCATTTCACCGGTGTGAGCGGCACCGGGGCAAAGGGTGAAGTGTCCTGCCCAAGGACACAATGGCAGCGATTTTTGGATGGTAAGAGGCGGGGAGCGAACCTGCAACCCTCAGGTTTCTGGCACGGTTGCTCTACCCACTACGCCACGCCGTCCCTTTCGATAATAGGCTCGAAGTGGATCATTTGTTATCAAACATCATCCCTAGGTGCCATGCAGGTGTGTCGATGCTGAGTGGGTCAAAGTGTTCAACCAGCTCATATAAGGCTACGTGAGCAACAGCTAACTTTATCTTGCGAGCCTATCAGTTAAGCACGTCACGAGGTTCTGTTTATTCCACAAACTAGCGTCCTTTACTGGGTATGTAAAACAAGGACATCATTTATTTTTATTTATTTATTTATTTATTCATTATGTTTTTTTGTTTTTTTAAATGTACTTTATTATTTCATTTTTTTAAAAATGTAACTCATTTATTGTAAAACAAACGCCTTATTTATTACCTGCATTTAATCAGAGAAGAACAAGCTTTGCTTGATTATTCTCTACCGGCTATAATTGTTAGTTACAGCGTTGTTTTCCAACATTTGATACTGCTGTGAAATGAAAATCTTTTCCACGGAATAGATCTTATCATTGCTGGAACTAAATATCGCCCGGGGGAAAAGGGGTATTGCGTTCTGATCGGCGCCAGCTTGATAAGCGACAATGTGCTCGTTGCCCAACAGATCCTGCAGGAACTGGAGTACGGCGCCTCGGTGGACTGGTGGGCCCTGGGGGTCCTGATGTACGAGATGATGGCCGGGCAGCCCCCCTTCGAGGCCGACAATGAGGATGACCTGTTCGAGTCCATCCTCCACGACGACGTCCTCTACCCCGTGTGGCTCAGCAAGGAGGCTGTGTCCATCCTCAGAGCGGTACGTGGCAGCGAACGCATCACAAGACGGGCCTCCAACTGTAAAGAGGCTTTTATTTTCCGAAATGTGAAAACTCGTTATGTGTAACAAGTAGGCGTGCGCCCTTGATTTTACTGAAGAAGTATGCGATTGGCCAATGCCGATATTAGTTCTTTCAATGCCGATTAGGGCTGGAACGACGATTAATCGATTAAATCAATTATTTTCATTAGGAAAATATTCTGTTGCTTCCAGGAATCCTTTAATGAGTGTACCGTATTTTCTGGACTATAGATTATATATATTATATATATATATATAAAGTAAAATAAAAATAAATAAAAAGTAAAATGTATGACTTTTTAAAAGGCCGCTGTGTACACGGCCGTAGGGAGAAGTACAGAGCGCTAATCAACCTTAAAGGCACTGCCTTTGCGTGCCGGCCCAGTCACATAATATCTACGGCTTTTCACACACAAAAGTGAATGCAAGGCATACTTGGTCAACAGCCATACAGGTCACACTGAGGGTGGCCGTATAAACAACTTTAACTCTGTTACAAATATGCGCCACACTGTGAACCCACACCAAACAAGAATGACAAACACATTTCGGGAGAACATCCGCACCGTAACACAACATAAACACAACAGAACAAATACCCAGAACCCCTTGCAGCACTAACTCTTCCGGGACACTACAATATACACCCCCCGCTACCCCCTAGCCCCCCACCTCAACCCCGCCCACCTCAACCTCCTCATGCTCTCTCAGGGAGAGCATGTCCCAAATTCCAAGCTGCTGTTTTGAGGCATGTTAAAAAAATAATGCACTTTGTGACTTCAATAATAAATATGGCAGTGCCATGTTGGCATTTTTTTCCATAACTTGAGTTGATTTATTTTGTACAACCTTGTTACATTGTTGAATGCATCCAGCGGGGCATCACAACAAAATTAGGCATAATAATGTGTTCATTCCACCACTGTATATATCGGTATCGGTTGATATCGGAATCGGTAATTAAGAGTTGGACAATATCGGAATATCGGATATCGGCAAAAAAGTCATTATCGGACATCTCTAGTTTTACATTTAGAAAAAATCATAATATGACTCCTTTTAATGCGCCTTATAATCCGGTGCGCCTTTTGTATGAGAAACAAGCTGACTAGACCCGCTCATCCGCAGTGCGCCTTATAATCCGGTGCGCCCTATGGTCCGGAAAATACGGTAAATCCCGGTTTTGCAATTATTAACATTTGAAACGGTCGTACTAACAGTCGGGAATTTGACTGTTGTTTTTAAATACAGTATGTCTGTTTTTAGCATTTCAAAAAAGTGCTCTGGGTTATCTCCACCCACTTAAGGAGACTGTGCACTTCATTGAAAATTCTGCCTTTCCAAAGATAACAAAGCTCACTTTTTCAGTTGTGACTTCATTAATGTGTGTTTGTTAATCACTCGACGGATCATAGAGGAGTTTTTTCCTGAAAATGTGACCCCTGGGGCAATTTAGTTGAATAGCTCTGCTCCACCAAAACGTTTCAGTCCAAAGAGCTAAAACTATCATTCATATTTTATGCACTAGAAGCTCCCGGCGCCCTCAAAGCCGCTAAAAGTGCACTTAACGCCATTTAGCGGCGAGGCGTTATGACCGGCTGACAAAAAAACAACAAAAAAACAGGCAGACAAAAAGTCAGTCAGAGGTGCGGAGTAATAACAATGTGATCATAGAGACGCAAATTGATGTTGCTGTACTTAACGGGCGAGGCGACAAAAGCAACATCACTTTCAGAGAGGCCCGTGTGTGACCCGTTTCATTACTCCTACGCCGCTTCCTGCCATCCACCAGCCATTCATGCCGCCATTATATACTAACCCCGTTTCCATATGAGTTGGGAAATGGTGTTAGATGTAAATATAAACAGAATACAATGATTTGCAAATCCTTTTCAAGCCATATTCAGTTGAATATGCTACAAAGACAACATATTTCATGTTCAAACTCATCAACTTGATTGTTTTTTTGCAAATAATAATTAATGTAGAATTTCATGACTGCAACACGTGCCAAAGTAGTTGTGAAAGGGCATGTTCACCACTGTGTTACATGGCCTTTCCTTTTAACAACACTCAGTTTTGGTTTGGGAAGTGAGGAGACACATTTTTGAAGTGGAATTCTTTCCCATTCTTGCTTGATGTACAGCTTAAGTTGTTCAACAGTCCGGGGGTCTCCCTTCTCACATTGCAGGTGCCACACATTTTCAATGTCTGGACTACAGGCAGGCCAGTCTAGTACCCGCACTCTTTTACTATGAAGCCACGTTGATGTAACACGTGGCTTGGCATTGTCTTGCTGAAATAAGCAGGGACGTCCATGGTAACAACATATGTTGCTCCAAAAGCTGTATGTACCTTTCAGCATTAATGGTGCCTTCACAGATGTGTAAGTTACCCATGTCTTGGCCACTAATACACCCCCATACCATCACACATGCTGCCTTTTACACTTTGCGCCTAGAACAATCCGGATGGTTCTTTTCCTCTTTGGTCCGGATGACACGACGCCCACAGTTTCCAAAAACAATTTGAAATGTGGACTCGTCAGACCACAGAACACTTTTCCACTTTGCATCAGTCCATCTTAGATGAGCTCAGGCCCAGCGAAGCCGACGGCGTTTCTGGGTGTTGTTGATAAAAGGTTTTCGCCTTACATAGGAGAGTTTTAACTTGCACTTACAGATGTAGCGACCAACTGTAGTTACTGACAGTGGGTTTCTGAAGTGTTCCTGAGCCCATGTGGTGATATCCTTTACACACTGATGTCGCTTGTTGATGCAGTACAGCCTGAGGGATGGAAGGTCACGGGCTTAGCTGCTTACCTGCAGTGATTTCTCCACATTCTCTGAACCCTTTGATGATATTACGGAGCGTAGATGGTGAAATCCCTCAATTCCTTGCAATAGCTGCTTGAGAAAGGTTGTTCTTAAACTGTTCAACAATTTGCTCAGGCATTTGTTGACAAAGTGGTGACCCTCGCCCCATCCTTGTTTGTGAATGACTGAGCATTTCATGGAATCTACTTTTATAGCCAATCATGGCACCCACCTGTTCCCAATTAGCCTGTTCACCTGTGGGATGTTCCAAATAAGTGTTTGATGAGCATTCCTCAACTTTATCAGTATTTATTGCCACCTTTCCCAACTTCTTTGTCACGTGTTGCTGCCATCAAATTCTAAAGTTAATGATTATTTGCACACAAAAAAAAAGTTTATGAGTTTGAACATCAAATATGTTGTCTTTGTAGCATATTCAACTGAATATGGCTTGAAAAGGATTTGCAAATCATTGTATTCCGTTTATATTTACATCTAACACCATTTCCCAACTCATATGGAAACGGGGTTTGTATATATATGTATATATATATATATATATATGTATTTTTTTTAGCCTTTTCCTGCCGACTTGTAATGTGACGGCCACGCCGTGTTTGTGTGCAGTTTATGACCAAGAACCCGGCCAAGCGTCTGGGCTGCGTGGTGAGTCAAGGCTGCGAGGACGCCATCAAGACGCACGCCTTCTTCCGAGAGATCGACTGGGTGCTGCTGGAGCAGAGGAAAGTCAGACCCCCGTTTAAACCCAGAATTGTAAGCAACAACACACTCACTCACACAAGTGTTACTGTTAGGTATTATTAGGTACTCATTTGACCCAGTCTGTGCCATTGCTGGTTGTAATTCTGCCCTTTTTCAGCTGGGAATTCTCAAAATATGAATTGGAACATTTCAGGCAACTTTAGTTTTTTTTAGTTTTTTTTAACAAAGTTCTCAAGCCGACTCATTGGAGTAAGAGGACTGAAAGTAACAGGGGGGAGTTTTGGGCAAAAAAAAAAAGCAAATACATGGCATTTATGCTAATAGCATGTTGACACTAAAGCACATTACAGTTTGTTTATTTTTAGATAAATAACATCAATAAATAATTCAGGTAACAGGACTGTGCTGAGGTTTTAACTTCCACTACAGTCTTAGCTAAAATATCATTGAATATAGAGAAAAATAAATAAATAAATGTACTTCTGTTCCTGTGGCCTGAGTGAAAAACCGGTGATATGACTTAAATGTACATTTTTACTAAATACATTTTTTTTCTCTGAAGTTTTGCACTAGATTAACTAATATATATATATATATATATATATATATATATATATATATATATATATATATATATATATATATATATATATATATATATATATATATATATATATGTGTGTGTGTGTGTGTGTGTGTGTGTGTGTGTGTGTGTGTGTGTGTGTGTGTGTGTGTGTGTGTGTGTGTGTGTGTGTGTGTGTGTGTATTAGTATATGTTACATTAGTATGTATATTTGTTGCCTCTAAAAACTAATAAAACTTAAGTTAATTAAAAAAGTAGGTTAGGAGTAATATAAATATGTAGAATATATAAAGTGAGTATTAATAGTATATATATACATGTATATATGTGGGTGTATATATATATGTGTATATATACAGTATATGTATATATGTGTATATATATGTGTTTATATATTTATATATATACATACATACATACACACATATACTGTATATATGAATATATACATACATATTTATATATATATATATATATTATTTAATTTTAAAAAATTCAATTCTTATTGTAGCTAGCAGACAGCTAACAAATGCTATGGGTCTTTGGAAAAAATGCTAGCATACATAATCATTAGATTAATGAACTTAATATTATTTATTAATTTATGGAGTTGTTGTAAATGTGTTTTGCTTAGTGGTAGTCATGTTTTTACATCATTCTTGCTCAAATTTGACACGACTGTGCTGGACAGTCCCCTAAACCCCCGTGCCAAATTTGGCAGTGATTTGGCTGAACGCTCTAAAGTTACAGGGGATGTTTTTGTCAAACTGTGTGAGAAATTTCAAGTCCATCCAACTTCTGGGGTTTAATCAGAGCAGGTGGTGTTTTTGTCATTAAAAAAAAAGAAAAATAGCACAGGCAAAACAGCATGTTTAGAAACCTTTTCAGCTTTTTTTGTTCAGCTCTTCAGGAGTAGGAGCGCAAGTTTATAAAGGAATGAAAACAATTAGGGTGATCATCAAATATTTCATTTCATTTCATTTTTATTTATCTCCTTCATTGGTGTGCATCTTTGATAGACAATTGTACCACAATTATTCAGTTGTACAGTTACACATTAATGCCTGAGAAGGAGCAGGATGAAGAAAAATCTTATATTTTCCTGCCCCCTTCAACATAATACATAGTCTTACTTAATGATGTATAAACCAACAATTACATCCAAATATAACCAAAACAAACAAAAAAACACAAGTGCAAAACTTCATGAAGTACAAACCGAACAAAAAAACAAAAGAAGTAATATACATCTCACGGGATGATACAAAACAAATACAAAACCAGGCAAAAAATAAGTAAAATGATAAATATAAAGCAAAATGTAAACACTTATGGCTGTCCATATGATTTTATTGTTATGTCTTTATATATTTTTTTCAATTGGAATATATTTTTACAATCTTTTATCTCATTGTAAAGACAATTCCATAGTGTAACCCCCACCACTGATATACACATTTGTTTGAAAGTTGTCCTTGAATACTGATGTTTAAAACCTTTTCTTCTACGCTCTTCATTCTCACAAGTATAATATAATATACAATAAAATATAATACGCTTTAGTTCATAAGTGAGCCTTAAATCTGCCCATTTAAGTTCAAATGTGGCTATTTTTCCTCTCCAGCCACTTCAAAATATGAAGCTACAAATGGACTCGTGTATTTGTACTCCTCCACATTGGACATGCCTCTTGCACTGTCATTAAACGAGGACCCCTGGTGGCGGTGCAGGGTACTGACAAAACCTTCCTAAATGATTCGGTTGTTTCTGCATAGTAAAAAACCAACAATATAAGAACATGTCAGTTCTGTGAGATCCAATAAGTACCATAGATGCAGTGAATGACAGCGGTCAGAAGGTGGCGCTCTTATATCACGTCTGATTGTAAAGAGCGCACTAATGCACTCGTGTGTGTGTGTGTGTGTGTGTGTGTGTGTGTGTGTGTGTGTGTGTGTGTGTGTGTGTGTGTGTGTGTGTGTGTGTGTGTGTGTGTGTGTGTGTGTGTGTGTGTGTGTGTTTCCTGCAGAAGACCAAGCGAGACGTGAATAACTTTGACCAGGACTTCACCAAGGAGGACCCCGTGTTGACGCCCACTGACGAGACCATCATCCGGCAGATCAACCAGGAGGAGTTCAAGGACTTCTCCTACTGCGCCCCCGAGGAGACGCACACCTAACACACACACACACACACACACACACACACACACACAGAAGTGAGTACCACCCTCACATTTGTGTTATCTTGTCAATAGTAAGTAGACTTGGCTTGCCTTTAGAGTAGTCAGTGTACAGCTTGTTTATAGCCGTGTAGATTTACTGTCAACACACTGCCATCTTGTGTCAATATTTGGCAACCTCACACTGTCCTAGTTGTGTGAACATTTAGTGTTTTATCCTGCACTGCCTTAGTGCTCTTGGGCATGGAATTGAGCGGACATGTACAAATTGATAGTGGAGTCATTTTCCACTCATCCATGATGAGATCACAGGTGGAGCTAGTGGAGGTTAGACACATTCTTTCCTTCCTTCCTTCCTTCCTTACTTCCTTCCTTCCTTCCTTCCTTCCTTCCACTACTACAACACAACATCACATGTTGAAATTCCATCTTTCCCCTCAATGAACCGCAGCTCCTCAGTGCCTGCAGCACTCCTGCTACATCCTTCTTTACTATCTTCTTTCCTTCCCTCCTTCCTTCCACCACTACAACACAACGTCACATTGTGCATTTTTATCTTCCCCTCAATAAACCACAGCTCCTCAGCACTCGTACAACTTCTTCCCTTCTTCCTTATCTTTCCTTCCTTCCTTCCTTCCTTCCTTCCTTCCTTGCTACTACTACTACAACACAACATCACAAATTTGTCTTTGCACTTAATAAACCACAGCTCCTCAGTGCCGGCAGCACTCGTACAACTTCCCTTCCCTTCCTACCTTTTTTCTTCTTTCCCATCTTTCTTCCTTTTTCCCCTCTTTCCTTCCTTCCTTTCTTCAATCCTGCCTTCCTTTCACTACTACAACACGTCACATATTGGAATTTCTTCTTTCCCTTCGATAAACCACAGCTCTCTCAGTCCCGACAAGCACTCGTGCAGATTTCATCCTTCTATCCTTCCTTTTTTCCCCTCCCTCACTCCCTTCCTTCCTTCCTTTTTGTCTTTCTTTTTTTTACATCCTGCCTTCCTTTCTTCTACTACCACCACACAACGTCACATGTTGGAATGTCATCTTTCCCCTCAATAAACCGCAGCCCTCTGTGCCAGAAGCACTCGTGCAGCTCCGGGACCACAAGTCTACCCCCGTCATGCTTGACGGTGGTCACTTACCTTGCTGCCCACTTGACTAACATAGCTGTGTGTTGACCCGTTGACAGTAAATAGTGTATACAAGCCGCACACTGACTACTCTAAAGTCACTTTCATGGCAAATTCTTGCTGAATTGTGAGTGTGAGTACTCACCATTGTGCCACACACACACACACACACACACACACACACACACACACACACACACACACACACACACACACACATCATGCGTCAGATCCCTTTATAACACACACACACACACACACACATTTGCTTTAAAGCGATTTTGGATTCTTCATTACGCGCGTCGTCGTCGTTCTTGTCGCCTGGGTAAATTATGAATATGCACACATGCACATGCTTTAACACACACACACACACACACACACACACACACACACACACACACACACACACACACACACACACACACACACACACACACACACACACTTTCCCATCCAGCACCGTGCGGACTGAAGGTGCTGCCGCCTGTACATAGCAGCGTGTGTGGCGTGGCTGTATCGTGTTGCTGTCGTCTGCTAAGCTAACAGGAAAGCGCATGGGCCTGCCCCCAAACCTCAAGTGTTTTAATCGCCCTCATTGTGGACCAGTTAGGGCGGAAATATACCCCTTTGTGCAATACCCCCCCCCCAATATACATATATGTGTGTGTATATATATATATATATATATATACAGTATATATGTATACATATGTATATATGTATACATATGTATATATGTATGTATGACTTTTCATATATATCTATGTATATGTGTATAAATATATATATATATTAGGGCTGCAACAACTAATTGATTAAATCAATTAAAATCGATTATTAAAATAGTTGCTGATTAATTTAGTCATCGATTCGTTGGATCTATGCTATGCGCATGCGCAGAGGTTTTTTTTGTTTTGTTTTTTAAAATTATTATTATTATTTTTTTTTTTAAATAAACCTTTATTTATGAACTGCAACATGTACAAACAGCTGAGAAACAATAATCAAAATAAGTATGGTGCCAGTATGCTGTTTTTTTTATTATAAAATACTGGAAAGGATAGAAATGTAGTTGGTCTCTTTTATCCGATTATTAATCGATCAATCGAAGTAATAATCGACAGATTAATCGATTATCAAATTAATCGTTAGTTGCAGCCCTAATATATATATATATATATATATATATATATATATATATATATATATATATATATATATATATATATATATATATATATATATATATATATATATATATATATATATATATATATATATATATATATATATATATATATATATACAGTACAGGCCAAAAGTTTGGACACACCTTCTCCTCATTCAATGCGTTTTCTTTATTTTCATGACTATTTACATTGTAGATTGTCACTGAAGGCATCACAACTATGAATGAACACGTGTGGAGTTATGTACCGTATTTTTCGGAGTATAAGTCGCACCGGCCGAAAATGCATAATAAAGAAGGTAAAAAACCTATATAAGTCACACTGGAGTATAAGTCGCATTTTGGGGGGAAATGTATTTGCTAAAAGCCAACAGCAAGAATAGACATTTGAAAGGCAATTTAAAATGTCTAAAGAATAGTGAACAACAGGCTGAATAAGTGTACGTTATATGAGGCATAAATAACCAACTGCTATGTTAACGTAACATATTATGGTAAGAGTCATTCAAATAACTATAACATATAGAACATGCTATACGTTTACCAAACAATCTGTCACTCCTAATCGCTAAATCCCATGAAATCTTATACGTCTAGTCTCTTACGTCAATGACATCAATAATATTATACGATATTTTACTAGAATGTGTTAATCATTTCACACATAAGTCGCTCCTGAGTATAAGTCGCACCCCCGGCCAAACTATGAAAAAAACTGCCACTTATAGTCCGAATAATACGGTACTTAACAAAAACAGGAGGAATAACTGAAAAATGTTTTATATTCTAGTTTCTTCAAAATAGCCACCTTTTGCTCTGATTACTTTTTCGCACACTCTTGGCATTCTCTCCATGAGCTTTCAAGAGGTAGTCACCTGAAATGGTTGTCACTTCACAGGTGTGCTTGAAGCTCATGGAGAGAATGCCAAGAGTGTGCAAAGCAGTCATCGGAGCAAAGGGTGGCTATTTTGAAGAAACTAGAATATAAAACATGTTTTCAGTTATTCCACCTTCTTTTTTGTTTTGTTAAGGACCGTATTTTCCGCACTAAGGCGCAGCGGATTATAAGGCACACCTTCAATGAATGGCATATTTCAAAACTTTGTTCATATATAAGGCGCAGCGGATTATAAGGCGCATAGAATAGACGCTACAGTAGAGGCTGGGGTTACGTCATGCATCCATTAGATGGAGCTGCGCTGAAGGGAATGTCAACAAAACAGTCAGATAGGTCAGTCCAACTTTATTAATAGATTACAAAGCAGCGTTCTGACAACTCTGTTCACTCCCAAAATGAATAAACAGCTGTTTTATTATTTTCCCCGAGGTAAAGTCAGTGACGTGGTGTTTTGTTTATCTTTTAACAACAGAAAGGTAGAACATGTTGTGCAACATTTATATCACATAGTGGAGGGGAACTTTTCCCTGATTCAATAAACAGGTAAAAAACAGTCTGATACTGTTACGGTAAATCAAACAATCACAATATAGTAACACTGGAAATAGTGCAGAGCAATAACAATATATCAATAACTCAACGTTGCTCAAACGTTAATGTCACACAACACACAAAATAAACATGTAAAGCTCACTTTATGGAGTTATTCCTCATCCACGAATCCCTCGAATTCTTCTTCTTCAGTGTCCGAATGAAACAGTTGGGCAGATACGGCATCCAACATCTCGTTGAAGTCGTCATTGTTAAATTCCCTCGCTGCTGCTCTATTCCCGTGATCGTCTTAAGTTTAAACTCTGCGTCGTAAGCGTGTCTCTTAATAGGAGCCATTTTGGGGTCTTTACGTAAACAAACAAATGGAAATGAAACAGCACGCCTCACGCAGTCATATATCCCAGCATGCACCACGCACTTCTTCTTCTTCTACGGGGGAAAATGAAGTCAGCGGCTGCTTACCGTAGTTGCGGTTGATTGATTGATTTAAACTTTTACCTGTTGGAGGCTCAATATTGGTCCATATATAAGGCGCACCGGATTATAAGGCGCACTGTCAGCTTTTGACAAAATTGGTGGTTTTTAAGTGCGTCTTATAGTGCGGAAAATATGGTACATAACTCCACACGTGTTCATTCATAGTTTTCATGCCTTCAGTGACATTCTATAATGTAAATAGTCATGAAAATAAAGAAAACCCATTGAATGAGAAGGTGTGTCCAAACTTTTGGCCTGTAATGCATATGTATAAATATATACACAACTATATGTAGGTGTATATATACTGTGCATATATATATATATATATATATATATATATATATATATATATATATATATATATATATATATATATATATATATATATATATATATATATATACATATATATATATATGTATATGTGTATATATATATATATATATATGTATATATATATGTATGTATGATTTTACGGCCGGTCTTTTTGCTTTGGTCTGATTGTCCCTGGCCTCGTCTCGTGTGCATCAACTGAATGTGGATCTTTTACAGGCTATTTGACTAATTACACAAGAGCCAGGAGTGGAGAGCATGTTTTTATTAAGATATCGTCTTGAATGTACCTTTTTAATTGTGTGAATTCTTGTTTCCGCGGTTACCGTCAGTGTTTTTCGCCCCCCCCACCCCCTTCCCCTCCTCGCAGCAGCAAAAAAAAAAACAGCGGCTTTCTTTCTTTCATATTGCTCCTTTTTTGGTTTTTATTCTAATTATTATTATTATTATTATTGTAAAGTCTATCATTGTGTATATTACTCCTAAATATACTATTATAGGTCTGTTACAGCCGAGTGAGATGACACACGCGGAGAAGCTCACCATGCAAACACACACACACACACACACACACACACACACACACACACACACACACACACACACACACACACACACACGTGAAAGGACTGTTGTTGCGTGCACTGTACATCAGCGTGTGGGTCGGGGGAGGGGAGGGGGGGGGGCTGTGTGCAGTAGAGTTGGTGTGTATAGTGAAGCTTTGTGCATCCAGGGATTAGCCTGATCCCACTCACACTATCTTACTCTGTGCCAAAATGTAGTGCGGCAGGCAGGCTCGGTCCTATCTGCTCCGACTCCAATAAAACAAAAACACTGAGCTGTCGACATGGCTGTAAGAACTCCTCTGCGTCGTCTTTCCTTCCTCTTTTTTTATATCTTCTTCGCGTCGAAGCCAGCGATGCTCTACGGCGAGGGGAGGATGCTCTTCCTGACCCTTTCACCTTTCAACCCGCAGCCGCATCAATACAAGTCATGAAGACTGACTGACTGACTGACTGACTGACTGACTGACTGACTGACTGACTGACTGACTGACTGACTGAGTGACTGACTGACTGACTGACTGACTGACTGACTGACTGACTGACTGACTGACTGACTGACTGACTGACTGACTGACTGACTGACTGACTGACTGACTGACTGAGTGACTGACTGACTGACTGACTGACTGACTGACTGACTGACTGACTGACTGACTGACTGACTGACTGACTGACTGACTGACTGACTGACTGACTGACTGAGTGAGTGACTGACTGACTGACTGACTGACTGACTGACTGACTGACTGACTGACTGAGTGACTGACTGACTGACTGAGTGACTGAGTGAGTGACTGACTGACTGACTGACTGACTGACTGACTGACTGACTGACTGACTGACTGACTGACTGACTGACTGACTGACTGACTGACTGACTGACTGACTGACTGACTGACTGACTGACTGACTGACTGACTGACTGACTGACTGACTGACTGACTGACTGACTGACTGACTGACTGACTGACTGACTGACTGACTGACTGACTGACTGACTGACTGACTGACTGACTGACTGACTGACTGACTGACTGACTGACTGACTGACTGACTGACTGAGTGAGTGAGTGAGTGAGTGAGTGAGTGACAAGCTGCCATGGGCTGTGAGCTCCCGCTAGCCCCGCCCACTCCAGGGAGAGTCCAGGGCGACGGTGGACCAACAACACCCGCCACTCACCATGAGAGCCGACCTGGAGAGGAGAAGGTAAACGTGCAAAGATTTCATACATTTGTATTGCAATATTTTATTGTTATATGTGGTAGCCACTAATTAAGCTGTTCTTAATCATAATCACGAGCTAATTGATGCACATTTATGTGTTGTAATACATTTAACACTCAGGTCTATGATAGGCGCTATTTTTAAATCTTAGTTGGACATATTTTACTAGTACACATTCAATTAAAAAAAATATATTTATTTGTATATATATATGTTTTTTAAATTGGATTTTTTTCTCCAATTGTTTCTTTTTTAATTACATTTCTGATTTTTTTTAATTTTTATCTATTATGTATTGTTTTTTTTAATCTCATATATTTTTTTGTGATAATTAAATGTATTCAATTCTAAATAACTTGATTTTATTTATTTTAGTCTGTATTTGATTTTGTATGTTTTTATTTTTGTTCATTTTATTAATTTATTTAAATTTTTATATCATTTTTATTTGAGTTTATTTTATTTTATCGAAGTATGTTTTCGCTAATTAAATGTTTTTAGTTAAATTTGACACATTTTATTTTCATTTAAATTTTCTTTTTTGGTTATTTTATTTCTTTTTTTTTGTTTTTTTGCTCCGGTTAATTTTGGTTTGTTTTTTTAATCTAATTTTATTCATGCATTCAATTTAAAAAAATATATATACATTTTTATATTATATATGTTTTTTAATCTAAATAAAAAATATTTATTTTCAAAGTTTTATTCAAGTTATTGATTGTAAAAAAGATATGTGCTTTTCATCACAGAACAGCGTGTTTGTCAATTGTGAGAAATATTACAAAATAAAAGCATCCAAGGAAACAATATAGGGTTTTTTTGTTGTGGGAAAAAAAAGGTTCATACAGGAAATTGTGTATCTCCATGTTTTAAGTAAATTCACAAAACATATTTTTAAATTTTGTTGCACATTTTTTAAACATTTTTAATTTGGACATTTATGCTTTTCGTGTATTTTTAAAATGACAATTTTTAGAAAAATACAAAAAATATTTATACTATTTCTCTTTTTTTTTTTTTTGCTATAAATGTGGCATTTCGAATGCTTTACTAAAGATCATTATTGTGCACGTTTTTTTAAATGATTGATTTTTCGTTATACATTTTTTTTCTTCTCTACTTAGACAAAAAAAGTAACATTTGAAGATACATTTAATTACAGAAAACGCGAAAATTATTCGAGAAACATTGCTAAAAAGGTTTTGATTTCATCCAAAAAATACTTTTTCAATATTTGTATTTTTGTGAGATTTTTTTTTAATTGTCTCAAAATATGGCGATACATGATTTTCACGGCAGAAAAATACTTAAAAAGCATATACGTCCACATTTTGAAAAAAATATTAAAACATTTTCCTTTTCAATATTTTTCTACTTCCAGATTAAAACAATACGCAAATCCTGAAGACACATTATTTGTATTACAATAAAGATACGCAGTGTTTCACTACAGAGAAGTAACAAAGTTACAAAAAAAATGAAATTCCTAAAACTTTTTATTGCACAAAAACAACAAATTAATTTAAAAATATAACATAAAAAACATTTTCTTTGTCAAATAGCTTATTTTTTGTTAGTTTTTTCTTTAAATCTCAAAATGTGGACATACACACTTTTTTTTAAATGAAACAAAAATTCAAAAATGTTATTTGAGGTCAGTATTTATATGAATTACAATCTTGTTTGATATTTGTTTACCCTGTTAAAGCCAAAAAAGACACAAAATGTGGAGCTACATACAGTACATGCTTTTCATCACCCAAAAGTAAGTCAACTTTTTTTTGTGTGTACAAAAGCAGTGAAGTTGTCACGTTGTGTAAATGGTAAATAAAAACAAAATACAATGATTTGTAAATCCTTTTCAACTTATTTTCAATTAAATAGACTGCAAAGACAACATACTTCATGTTCACACTGGAAAACTATATTTTTTGCAAATATTAGCTCATTTGGAATTGGATGCCTGCAACATGTTTCAAAAAAGCTGGCACAAGTGGCAAAAAAGACTGATAAAGTTGAGGAATGCTCATCAAAGACTTATTTGGAACATCCCACAGGTGAACAAGCTAATTGGGAACAGGTGGGTGCCATGATTGGGTATAAAAGCAGCTTCCATGAAATGCTCAGTCATTCACAAACAAGGATGGGGCGAGGGTCACCACTTTGTCAACAAATGCCTGAGCAAATTGTTTAAGAACAACATTTCTCAACAAGGAATTTAGGGATTTCACCATCTACGCTCCGTAATATCATCAAAAGGTTCAGAGAATGTGGAGAAATCACTGCACGTAAGCCATGATATTAAGGACCTTCGATCCCTCAGGCGGTACTGCATCAAAAAGCGACATCAGTGCGTAAAGGATATCACCACATGGGCTCAGGAACACTTCAGAAAACCACTGTCAGTAACTACAGTTGGTCGCTACATCTGTAAGTGCAAGTTAAAACTCTACTATGCAAAGCGAAAGCCCTTTATCAACAACACCCAGAAATGCCGCCGGCTTTGCTGGGCCCGAGCTCATCCAAAATAGACTGATGCAAAGTGGAAAAGTGTTCTGTGGTCTGACGAGTCCACATTTCAAATTGTTTTTGGAAACTGTGGACGCCGTGTCCTCCGGACCAAAGAGGAAAAGAACCATCCGGACTGTTCTAGGGTGAAAGTGTAAAAGGCAGCATGTGTGATGGTATGGGGGTGTATTAGTGGCCAAGACATGGGTAACTTACACATCTGTGAAGACACCATTAATGCTGAAAGGTACATACAGCTTTTGGAGCAACATATGTTGCCATCCGAGCAACGTTACCATGGACGCCCCTGCTTATTTCAGCAAGACAATGCCAAGCCACGTGTTACAACAGTGTGGCTTTGTATTAAAATAGTGTGGGTACTAGACTGGCCTGCCTGTAGTCCAGACCTGTCTCCCATTGGAAAAAAAAAAAAAAAGCTATATTTTCCTCTTCTTACCAAGTAAATAGAAGACAGTAAATGTGGAGATAGATGTTTCCACGACTTCAAATAATTGTCATGATGGTCAGCGTCCATGCCAGTTGTTGTTGTTCCTTGGCAGGGAAGTCAGTCGGGAGGCGGCGAGGAGACGACGCCGGGTGGAGTCGGACATGTTTGGAGATTTATCCCGACTCCTACCCCTCCCCACCTCCGTCCAGCCTCACCTGGACAAGCCCTCTGTCATCCGATTGGCCGTCAGCTACATCCGCTTGAAAGCTCTCGTCACAGGTAACCCTCCGAAAGTAGTCCCAGGTACGTTGGAGCAAGTTCTGACCGGGACAATCCACAGACCAGGTTTATTTTGGACTGGCGGTGAGAGGAGGAGGAGGAGGAGGAGGAGGAGGAGGAGGAGGAGGAGGAGGAGGAGGAGGAGGCCAATTGGATTGTAAGGATGAGAGCGACGTCTACCTGAGGAGCCTGGAGGGTTTTGTCATGATGCTCTCGTGTGAGGGGGACATGATGTTCCTGTCGGAGAACGTCAGCAAGTACCTGGGCCTGACGCAGGTACGCACCTGAGCTCACCTGCACTCTGTGGACCCTAACTTCCTGTCTCCACAGACTGAACTGATGGGACACAACCTTCTTGACTTTACTCATCCCTGTGACCAGCAAGAAATCACAAGTCACCTGCGTCTGTCTTCAGGTGTGTGTGTGTGTGTGTGTGTGTGTGTGTGTGTGTGTGTGTGTGTGTGTGTGTGTGTGTGTGTGTGTGTGTGTGTGTGTGTGTGTGTGTGTGTGTGTGTGTGTGTGTGTGTGTGTGTGTGTGTGTGCGTGCGTGTGTGCGTGTGCGTGTGCGTGCGTGTGTGCGTGCGCGTGCGCGTGCGCGTGCGTGTGCGTGTGTGTGTTGGTGTGTGTGTGCGTGTGTGTGTTGGTGCGTGTGTGTGTGTGTGTGTGTGTGTGTGTGTGTGTGTGTGTGTGTGTGTGTGTCATCCAGGCAAGTTAACATGCATGATGTTTTGTTGTTTAAAGAAGAATATTGTTGCGATGCCAAGCGTGACTTTGTGATGAGGATTAAAAGTACTTTGACCCTCCGAGGACGAAGCAGCAACATCAAGTCGGCCTCATGGAAGGTTAGATCTGCAACCATTAAAAAAAAGTGTTTGATTATTATAATATTTGTTTCACCAAAGTCATGATTTATTTCAAATGTATTGGGTTTGTTTTATTATTGTGATTTATTTTATTTTTGTATTTATTGTGTTTTGTTTTATTTAATGTCATTATTTTTTATTGTTGATAATGAGATTTATTCCATTCTAAATTTACCTTTTTTTCATTACTTAATTGTATTTATTTTAGTTTGTATTTTATTTTGTATGTTTTCGTTTTAGTTCATTTTATGACTTTATTTAAATGTCTATATTTGAGTTTATTATGTTTTATTTAAGTATTTTTGCTGATTAAATGTTTTGAATTAAATTTGACAAATTTTATTTTCATTTAAATTTTCTTTTTTGGTTATATTATTTCATATGGTTTTTGGGTTCGGGTTAATTTTGGTGTACCTTTTTAATCTAATTTTATTTATATTTAAATTATTAACTGTTAAAATGGTATAATATTATGCATAAATCATTTTGATTCACATATGTTACTTATTTTGTTCTATTTCATTTAATTTCATAATATTCCTTTTTTTTGGTGATAATTACATTTATTCAATTCTGTATTTACCTTTATTCATATCTTGATTTTATTTATTTTAGTTTGTATTTGATTTTGTATGTTTTTGTTTTTGTTAATTGTATTAATTTATTTAAATGTCTATATCATTTTTATTTGAGTTTATTTAATTGTATTTAAGTACTTTGTGCTAATTCAATGTTTTTTTGCTACTGGTTTGCTTTTTCAATCCAATTTTATTTATATTTAAATTATTAACTGTTATAATGTAATAATATTATGCAGAAATCATTTTTGATTCTCAAATTTTACTTATTTTGTTCTATTTCATTTAATTTCCTTATATTTTATTTCTTTGTGATAATTGCATTTATTCAATTCTAAATTGACCTTAATTCATTACTGGATTTTATTTATTTTAGTTTGTATTTGATTTCCTATATTTTCGTTAGTTTTTAGTTTAGTTTGTTTTATTAATTTATTTAAATGTCTATATAATTTTTATTTGAGTGTATTTTGTTTTATTTAAGTATTTTTTGCTAATTAAATGTTTCTAATTAAATTTGACACATTTCATTTTAATTTACATTTTCTTTTTTAGTTATTTTATTTCATTAGTTTTTTTGTTGTTGCTCCGGTTAATTTTGGTTTGCTTTTTTAATCTAATTTTATTTATATTTAAATTATTAACTGTTAAAATGTAATATTATGCAGAAATCATTTTGATTCACAAATTGTACTTATTTTGTTCTATTTCATTTAATTTCATTATATTCAATTTTTTTGTGATAGTTACATTTATTCAATTCTAAATTTACCTTTATTCATAACTTTTCTATATCATTTTTATTTGAGTTTATTTTGTTTTATTTAAATATTTTTTAGCTAATTAAATGTTTTTAATTAAATTTGACACATTTTATTTTAATTTACATTTTATTTTTTAGTTATTTTATTTTATTTCTTTTTTTTTTTTTTTTTGCTGCGGTTAATTTTGGTTTGCTTTTTCAAATCTAATTTTATTTATATTGTAATTATTAACTGTTGAAATGTAATATTATGCCGAAATCATTTTGATTCACCACTTGTACTTATTTTTTTCTATTTCATTATTAATTTTTTTGTGATAATTACATTTATCCAATTCTTAATTTACCTTTATTCATAACTTGTCTACATCATTTTTATTTGAGTTTATTTTGTTTTATTTAAGTATTTTTTTTGCTAATTAAATGTTTTTAATTAAATTTCACACATTTTATTTTCATGAAAATTTTATTTTTTGTTTATTTTATTTCAAATTTTTTTTTTCCCTCCATTTAATTTTAGTTTCCTTTTTTCATCTAATTTTAATGATACTTATTTTATTAACTGTTGAAATATAATAATATTATGCAAAAATAATTTTGATTCACAAATTTGACTTATTTTATTTGTGTTTTCCGCGTCTGCTGCCCTCAGGTGTTGCACTGCCAGGGCCGGACCAAAGCGCGCGTTGGCCCCGCCTCCGTCTCCTGCCTGCTGCTCACCTGTCAGCCTCTCCCGGTGTGGCACACACACCTCAGCTCACACACCTTCAGCAGCGAGCACAGCATGGACATGAAGTTCACACACTGCGACCACGGGTGGATAAACGCTCTCACTTCTTTTCCACACTTCCTTAATGGCGACGACAATAGAATTGTGCGTGTGGTTTACCTGCAGAGTGATAACGCTTTTAGGTTACAGTCCTCATGAACTTGTGGGACGCTCCGTCTACGACCTCTGTCACACGCTGGACACAAACTCTTTGAGCAAACATCACATCAACTGTGAGTAGCACGCACTAACAAAACAATAACACAACATGCTACCTTCAATGTGTGTGTGTGTGTGTGTGTGTGTTCATGCAGTGCACCTGAAAAGCCAGTCAGTCAGCGCTAAGTACAGGATGTTGGTAAGAAGTGGCGGGTACGTGTGGGTGGAGAGCCACAGTGCCGTTGTCCCCGGGGCCAAACCCAAACCCCTCAGGTCCAGACTCTGTGCCTCTCAGCCGCTCTCCATCATCTGTGTCACCTACGTCCTCAGGTATCAACATCTGTGTCACCTACGTCCTCAGGTATCAACATCTGTGTCACCTACGTCCTCAGGTATCAACATCTGTGTCACCTACGTCCTCAGGTATCCTCATGCACCCTAGCAGACATGTAGCACAATTAACAATGCTGGATTTCTATCTGTGTGTGTGTGTGTGTGTGTGTGTGTGTGTGTGTGTGTGTGTGTGTGTGTGTGTGTGTGTGTGTGTGTGTGTGTGTGTGTGTGTGTGTGTGTGTGCGTGTGCGTGTGTGCGTGCAACAGTGGCGTGGAGGAGCCATCCCTGCAGCTCTCCTTGGACCAGATGTTGTACCACAGGTACGTGATGAAGAACTAGTGAAGTTTGTCATTGCAGTTTGCAGTCATTCAAATCAGATTGCTTTGCACAATTAGTTTAAAAAACTACTATTTACTATTAAAAATGGTGGATTTTATTATAAAGTTCTGCATCGCAGTTAAAACTGTGCATCTTTCATTGAAGTTCTCTACTGTCGTTTGCAGTTCCGGTCATAGTTGTTTTTGCACAAGCTTGGTGACTCCAAACAGTCCATTTTTCAAATGAGATCTTCCTCGTAATTACAAAACCCAAAAGTAGTGAAGTTGTCACGTTGTGTAAACCGTAAATAAAAACAGAATACAATGATTTGTAAATCCTTTTCAACTTATATTCAATTAAATAGACTGCAAAGACAACATACTTAACGTTCGAACTGGAAAATGTTGTTATTTTTTGCAAATATTAGCTCTTTTGGAATTTGATGCCTGCAACATGTTTCCAAAAAGCTGGCACAAGTGGCAAAAAAGAGTGATAAAGTTGAGGAATGCTCATCAAACACTTATTTGGAACATCCCACAGGTGAACAGGCTAATTGGGAACAGGTGGGTGCCATGATTGGCTATAAAAGTAGATTCCATGAAATGCTCAGTCATTCACAAACAAGGATGGGGCGAGGGTCACCACTTTGTCAACAAATGCCTGAGCAAATTGTTGAACAGTTTAAGAACAACCTTTCTCAAGCAGCTATTGCAAGGAATTGAGGGATTTCACCATCTACGCTCCGTAATATCATCAAAGGGTTCAGAGAATGTGGAGAAATCACTGCACGTAAGCAGCTAAGCCCGTGACCTTCCATCCCTCAGGCTGTACTGCATCAGAAAGCGACATCAGTGTGTAAAGGATATCACCACATGGGCTCAGGAACACTTCAGAAAACCACTGTCAGTAACTACAGTTGGTCGCTACATCTGTAAGTGCAAGTTAAAACTCTACTATGCAAAGCAAAAGCCATTTATCAACAACACCCAGAAACTCAGCTGGCTTCGCTGGTCCCGAGCTCATCTAAAATGGACTGATGCTAAGTGGAAAAGTGTTCTGTGGTCTGACAAGTCCACATTTGAAATTGTTTTTCCAGTGTGAACATGAAGTATCTTGTCTTTGCAGGTTATTCAATTGAAAACAAAGTTGAAAAGGATTAGCAAATCATTGTATTCTGTTTTTGTTTACGAATTACACAACGTGACAACTTCACTGCTTTTGGGTTTTGTGCACAAGGCCTAACTTGAAAATGACCAATTTTCCTCCCCCCAGTTATTTCAATCAGTTTCTTGCACAAGTTGTGTTACACAGCTTTTAAAACAATTCATTTTTCAATGAAGTTCGTCATTGCATTTTGCATCCGTTCAAATTAGATTGTTTTTGCACAATTTGCTTGCTCAACTATTAAAAATGTTCAGTGAAGTTCTGCGTCGCAGTTCAAATCTGTACATTTTTCAATTGAAGTTCTCTACTGTTGATTCCAGTAACATTATTAGGTTTTTTTTTGCACTACCGTGTGTTACCCTGCTTTTTACACTTTTAAAAACAGTCCATTTTTTAAAATAAAGATCTTCCTTGTGATTATGTTTCTTTTTGCTCCCTGATTACATGGCAACAGCTGTTTCTAAAGGGACGGGGGTCGTAAACAGCCATCACCTTTGATTACAAAACAGTTCAAAGAAAAGCTCGTAAAACAGCTCAAAGAAGCGGTGCCCGGAGGGGAGTCTGGTCCTGCTTCCTCTCCGCTTTGTAGTTCTTGGGTCTGAATTATATATTTCTGTGGATTACAATACATCAAAGAAACAGAACACCTCCATGTTGCTTCCCATCCTACACAGTGTTTATAACTTCACCTTTATCGTTAGTTTTTAAGCCAAAATGCGTCCGTTCTCCCTTTTTCTGTCTACACACCTTGTCTGCTTGTAAGTACTCAATGATTGTGCGCTGCCGAACATGCTCCTCTGCTCGTAAAACCAGCAATGTCGAACCGGTACTTTTCAAAGAGAGTATAGTACCGTTTTTGATTCATTAGTACCGCAATACTATACTAGTACCGGTATACCGTATGACCCTACCTTACTGTTTAAAAAATGTATCATTAGTTTGGAAGTTTTTGTGCACAATGTGCATTACCCAACCTAAAAGTAGTCCATTTGGCATTGAAATTGGAAGTCATTTCTCTCAGTTTCTTGCATAAATTGTGTTAAAAACGGTGCATTTTTCAATGAAGTTTGGTCATTGCAGTCGTATTTCTTCAAGTGGTGTAGCGCCAAATAACCGAAAGCCCTGCGTTGTCGTTGTGGTCTACAGACACTTCTCAGGCTGCAGCGACAGTGGAAATACGTTGACGAAAGCATCCCGGTTGACCTCTCTGTGACCTCTCTGTGCCCCAGTGTGCTTCCTGTGGGGTTTCCTGACACGTGGCGTGACACCCAAGCCTCCACCTATTGGCTGTGTGGTAAACGTCACGCCGGGGTTACGCGCCTTGGCGGTGCGAGCAGACGCACGGCCAAGCCACAACTTCCTGAATAGAACGCTCGATTGGAGAGTTCTCGTGGGAACATTTTCAACTTTTTACCTCACACACACACACACACACACACACACACACACACACACACACACACACACACACACACACACACACACACACACACACACACATTCTTGTATTTCTTACCTTCTTGAGACCTGAGAAAAATGCCTCCCTCTTTAGGACCAGCCTTTCTAGATATATAAAGATGTGTATTTACAACATTAATAATATATACATACTATGCAAATATAAAAAAAGCTTGTTGTGAAAAATGAGTTGGAATTTCACAAGAAAAAGGTACAATTTTGGCAGTGTTATAATAAAAGTCGTAATTTTACTCAACGCAAGTCGAAATTTGACTAGAAAAACGGAACATTTGTGCAATATTATGATGAAAGTTGGAATTTTACTCAATAACAGTTGCAATTTTTACAAGAAAAGCTTAACATTTTTGGTAATTTTATGAAAAGAGTCGTAATTTTACTCGACAAAAGTCACACTTTTATAAGATAACTTTAACATTTTGGCAACGTTATAATAATAATCAGAATTTTACTCGGCAAAATGATGACAAAAGTCATCATTTTACTCGAAAAAGGTCACTATTTTACAAGGACAACAAAAAAAAATGAATTTTTTTTTATATGACAAATGTCACCATTTTGCATTAAAAAATATAAATTTTACATAAAAGAAGTAATAATTTTACGAGAAAATATTGCAATATTGTAGGAAGAATATGAGAAATTGTTCCCAATTTAATAAAAAAGAAGACGACACGAGAAAAAAACTGCGTTTAGTTAATTTTTATTTTTATTTTTTGTTTGTAATTGGTTTTTAATCTTCATTATTTACTTCAAGTTATTACAGTATGTCTCTATATAAATTTTTATTTAAATTTTTTCATTAATTTGGGCCAAAGGGGGCGCATTTCAATTTCTTACACACACATATGTTGGCCAGAGGGGGAGCACTTCAAATTTTTGCACACACTTGTTATTTCATATGTTGACCAGAGGGGGAGCACTTTTATATGTCCCTATATACATATTTATAGAATTGTTTTAATTAATTTTGGCCAAAGGGGGCGCATTGCTATTTCTTACACACATTTGTTATTTCACATGTTGACCAGAGGGGGAGCACTTTTAAAAGCGACACACAGTCAATTTGAAAAATCCCTCCTTTTTGTTACCACCCTCATTTTGATAGATTTCACCACCAGGGGTGCAAATGAGACATTCTCTATTAGATGCAATGGTTTTCTGTATTGGGACCATGATTTATGTCATCACTTGTTCTCACCTCCTCATATGGAAGCTACTTTTCCTTGTTGATGTCTCAAGAAGGGTAGAAATACAATAACATACACGCACACCCACACACCCACACACATTCTTGTATTTCTTACCTTCTTGAGACCTGATAAAAATGCCTACCTCTTTAGGACCACCCTTTCTAGATATATAAAGATGTGTATTTACAACATTAATAATATATACATACTATGCAAATATAAAAAGGCTTGTTGTGAAAAATGAGTTGGAATTTCACAAGAAAAAGGTCACAGTTTCACAAGAAAAACTTAGAATTTTGGCAGTATTATAATAAAAGTTGTAATTTTACTCAACGCAAGTCAAAATTTTACTAGAAAAACGGAACATTTGTGCAATATTATGATAAAAGTTGGAATTTTACTCTATGACAGTCACAATTTTTACAAGAAAAGCTTAACATTTTTGGTAATTTTATGAAAAGAGTCGTAATTTGACTCGACAAAATAAGATAACTTTAACATTTTGGCAATATTATAATAATAATCGGAATTTTACTTGGCAAAATGATGACAAAAGTCATAATTTTACTCGAAAATGGTCACTATTTTACAAGAACAACAAAAAAAATTGAATTTTTTTTATACGACAAATGTCACCATTGTGCATTAAAAAAATAATAATTTTACATCAAAGAAGTAATATTTTTTACGAGAAAATATTGCAGAAAGAATATGAGAAATTGTTTTTATAAAAAACAAGTCGACACATTGTGAGAAAAAGACTGTTTTTAGTTAATTTATTCTGTTTTTAATTGGTTTTTAATCTTTATTATTTACTTCAAGTTATTACAGTATGTCTCTATATAAACTTGTATTTACATTTTTTTCATTAATTTTGGCCAAATTGGGGCGCATTTCTATTTCTTACTTACACTTGTTATGTTGTTATGTTATGTATATGTTGGCCAGAGGGGGAGCACTTCACATTTTTGCACACACTTGTTATTTCATATGTTGACCAGAGGGGAGCACTTTTAAAAGCGACACACAGTCAATTTGAAAAATCCCCCCCTTTTGGGACCACCCTCATTTTGATAGATTTCACCACCAGGGGTGCAAATGAGACATTCTCTATTAGATCCCGTATTGGGACCATGATTTATGTCATCACTTGTTCGCACCTCCTCATATGGAAGCTACTTTTCCTTGTTGATGTCTCAAGAAGGGTAGAAATACAAGAACACACACACACACACACACACACACACACAGGTTTAAGTACAATTGACTTTACAACAGCTCCGTTTTATTGACTGTGATTTATGTAATAAAAATATGCAATCTGGATCAGATGGAAAGCTTTGCACAGCTCAATTTATTTTTTATTTTTTTTAAATTTGTTTATTGGGTTTTTAAGTCACAAGAAATACATCAAATACATTTTTCCATCCCCCAATAAAGTAAGAAAAAAAAATCCAATATTAATGATTGAAATTAATAAGTAAATTGGGGGGAAATTTCACCACATCTAGTGTGTGTGTGACAATCATTGGTACTTTAATCTTTAATAAATATATTAAAAAACAGATGGAGAGCTCAATTTAAATAATTGTGTTATTTCACGTAAAACTAATTAATTAAATTCTTATTACGAATATTCATAATTATTTTTGCCTGCATTATGTTGATATTTGGTCCAAACCTTTCATTTCTACACCATTTTAATTATCTTGCCTCACAATGAAGCAGTGCCAACTTGGGTTAAGAAACACTGGCGCCATCTAGTGGTTGCAAGGCCTTAATACAGCAACATGACGTTACAACATGTATTATAAGGCTTAAAAAAAATTGTAATACTTATTTGATATTTTGGAGTATTTAAATAGTTTTTTTTTATAAATATGTATTTTTTTAGTTGTTAAAATATTGTTGTTGTATTTTTAAACAAATGGCATTCATTCATTCATAACGGACGCCAATATGGCATTAAAAAAAAAAAAAAAAAGTCTATTGTAAAAGACCCCTGAAGGTTCCAAACGGTTGCTAGGCAACACTCGTCTCTGACTTGAGTCCATTGTTGCCCACACCTTTGCAATTTAAAGACCGCTTCTTTTTAAAAGATGTTGCCATGGCAACGCAATGTAGTGTAAGTAAAAAGGAAGGGAAAGACGCAAAGAATCCTGCACAAAATACTAGTATTTTTTTTTTTTTGTACGTGAAAAAGCTAAAGGCTTGAAAAATACTGAAATAATTCAATTAGGATTTTAAAACGTAAACAATAATAAATATGATTTTTTTTATTAATGTAAATACGTTTTATATTTTTTATATTATTTATTATATCCATTTTTATTATACACAATAAAACAATAATTAATCAAAGGATTAAAAGAAATGCCATAATAAACATTAAGTATAGTTGTATTTATTATTTATTAGTGTAACGTGAGCGGCCATTTAGTGTCCTTTTAGCTTCATGTGAAAGCAACACGTGATCAAAGAGCCCGCCCCCATCATCACCACGCCCCCATGGTGGGCGTTGTCAGGCTCTCAGCCAATGACGTGACGGCGTTGCACCCTGGCCGTAAATAAGGTCGTAGTGAAGTGGAACACAACAGCGATGAGGTGATTGTGGTGGAGATAAACATCGTGTAATCTTTACGCTTATCACGCAGATTGTGTTTCACTTTCCATGCACTTGAAAAACACGGACGACTACTGTCAACACAACCGGGCGGAAGAAGGTTCCCGCTTTTCCCTTTCACGCTGCGGTTTATGTTGTTTCAGTGAAATGTCATCAAAATAGAATGTGGCGCTATCTGCAGGGCAACATGAGTACTGCAGCCATCAAGCTGTTTCTGTCCACACATCCTTTCTCCGAAGGGGCTTCAGTCAAGCTTTAGAGGGAAGGTGATGTCGTTTTGAAGTGAAAACAGCTAAAAAGATCATTTGGGGTGTTTTTGTTACTAGTTTGAGCTTGACGCGACACCACGGGTGTCCAAACTACGACGTCTTCAATTTGGCCCCCTGCGTTTAAAAAGGGCTGCATTCATTTTATTAGTCTGACATTTTTGTGCTAGTGGACAACGTGAGTAAGTCAGGTCAACAACCTTTAACTATGCGCTGAAGGGGGCGTATGCACATCATTTACCCATATGACCCAATTGCAAACAACCTTCCCTAGTCATAGTGCCTGCTCACTCACTTACTTTGTGGACATCATAGAAAGAAAGAAAAGGTCTTTGCGCCATAAAAAATTCACCATTACACCCATTTAAATCCATTACAAAGCATGATGGGAAAAATGCTAAACACTGTAAACACACTTATCCACATTGTAGCTGTTTGATATTTGTGATTGATTACAAAACTTTGAGGAGGTTGTCACGGAAGTAAACAAGGTAGGAGTCCAACTTTCACATACTCTTAATATCCAATTATATCAATTATATGTCCATTATATTAATATTATATGTACATATATACATACATATATATGTATATATATGTGTATATATGTATGTATGTATATATATATATGTATGTGTATATGTATATACATACATATATATGTATATATATGTATGTATATATGTATATCTGTATATATGTATGTATGTATACATATATGTATGTGTATATGTATATACAGTATGTATGTATATGTATATGTGTATTTATTTGTATATATGTATATATATGTCTGTGTATACAGTATGTATATATATGTGTATATATGTATGTATGTATATATATGTATTTATTTGTATATATGTATATATATATGTATGTATATGTGTATTTATTTGTACATATGTATGTATATATACATGTATATGTATATACTGTATATATGTATGTATATATGTACAGTATATATGTATATATGTATGTATGTATATATATATATGTGTATATGTATATACATACATATATATGTATATATATGTGTATATATGTATATCTGTATATATGTATGTATGTATACATATATGTATGTGTATATGTATATACAGTATATATGTATATGTATATGTGTATTTATTTGTATATATGTATATATATGTCTGTGTATACAGTATGTATATATATGTGTATATATGTATGTATGTATATATATGTATTTATTTGTATATATGTATATATATATATATATGTATGTATATGTGTATTTATTTGTACATATGTATGTATATATACATGTATATGTATATACTGTATATATGTATGTATATATGTACAGTATATATGTATATATGTATGTATGTATATATATATGTGTATATGTATATACATACATATATATGTATATATATGTGTATATATGTATATCTGTATATATGTATGTATGTATACATATATGTATGTGTATATGTATATACAGTATGTATGTATATGTATATGTGTATTTATTTGTATATATGTATATATATGTCTGTGTATACAGTATGTATATATATATATGTGTATATATGTATGTATGTATATATATATGTATTTATTTGTATATATGTATATATATATGTATGTATATGTGTATTTATTTGTATATATGTATGTATATATATACATGTATATGTATATACTGTATATATGTATGTATATATGTACAGTATATATGTATATGTGTATGTATATATATATATGTATATATATATATGTGTATATATGTATGTATGTATATATATATGTATATATGTGTATATGTATATATGTATGTATATATGTGTATATGTATATATGTATGTATATATGTATATGTATATATATGTATGTGTATACAGTATGTATATGTGTATATATGTATGTATGTATATATTTGTATATATGTATATATATGTATGTGTATATAGTATGTATATATATGTGTATATATGTATGTATGTATATGTATGTATTTATTTGTATATATATGTATGTATATGTGTATTTATTTGTATATATGTATGTATATATATACATGTATATGTATATACTGTATATATGTATGTATATATATGTACAGTATATATGTATATGTGTATGTATATATATGTATATATATATATGTGTATATATGTATATATGTATGTATGTATGTATGTATATATATTTATATATGTGTATATGTATGTATATATGTGTATATGTATATGTATATATGTATATATATGTATGTGTATACAGTATGCATATGTGTATATATGTATGTATGTATATATATATGTATTTATTTGTATATATGTATATATATGTATGTATATGTATATGTGTATTTATTTGTATATATGTATGTATATATATACATGTATATGTATATACTGTATATATGTATGTATATATATGTACAGTATATATGTATATGTGTATGTATATATATATGTATATATGTATATATGTATGTATACAGGTATATATGTGTATATATATATGTATATATATGTATATATATATGTACATATGTGTATATGTATATATGTATGTATACATGTATATGTGTATTTACTTGTATATATATGTATGTATATATATATACTGTATGTATATGTATATATATATATATATGTGTATATGTGTGTGTGACAATCATTGGTACTTTAAATATGTATATATTCTGTATGTATATGTATATATATATAATTACTTATATATAATTACTTTACATATAGTTGGCTTTCGGCCTTCGACAACATTTTTTTTAGCCCAATGCGACCCCCAAGTCAAAAAGTTTGTAGAGTTTGCGCCACAAAAATGACACATTGTTCCCTTGTGGCAAAGTGACATTGCCCTCTACTGGCCTGGCGTGCACATTACACTAGTTTTTGCAAGTCCCCCCTGCCTGCTTGGTGGCTTTCATGACCACTAAAGTGCAATATTTTGTATTTAATGCAAGCGTCCTGGTCTCCAGAGTCCCACTGACAACTACAGTACGACTGTGTTCCGGGCTTATCTCCCGTGCAGAGTCCGCAGGTTTAAGTCCAGTCCGGGGGCGAGGGGGAGGGGGAGGGTGTGGTGGGGGCCCTTAACTGCAGTCCTTGTCTCCACGTGACGCCCGAGCCGGGGCGGCACGTACGTGTGAAGTCACACGGACGCAAGGCTGCTTCGTGGAGCGTGGTCCGGTTCAGCCAGACAGACAGTTTTTATCCGAGAGGATACTGTGGGACTGTGGGACTGTGGGACTGTGAGACTGTGGGACTGTGGGACTGTGAGACTGTGGGACTGTGAGACTGTGAGACTGTGGGACTGTGGGACTGTGGGACTGTGGGACTGTGAGACTGTGAGACTGTGGGACTGTGAGACTGTGAGACTGTGAGACTGTGGGACTGTGAGACTGTGAGACTGTGAGACTGTGAGACTGTGGGACTGTGGGACTGTGAGACTGTGGGACTGTGAGACTGTGGGACTGTGGGACTGTGAGACTGTGGGACTGTGAGACTGTGAGACTGTGGGACTGTGGGACTGTGGGACTGTGGGACTGTGAGACTGTGAGACTGTGGGACTGTGAGACTGTGGGACTGTGGGACTGTGGGACTGTGAGACTGTGAGACTGTGGGACTGTGGGACTGTGGGACTGTGAGACTGTGAGACTGTGGGACTGTGAGACTGTGGGACTGTGGGACTGTGGGACTGTGAGACTGTGAGACTGTGGGACTGTGGGACTGTGGGACTGTGGGACTGTGAGACTGTGAGACTGTGGGACTGTGGGACTGTGAGACTGTGAGACTGTGGGACTGTGAGACTGTGAGACTGTGAGACTGTGGGACTGTGGGACTGTGAGACTGTGAGACTGTGAGACTGTGGGACTGTGGGACTGTGGGACTGTGAGACTGTGGGACTGTGAGACTGTGGGACTGTGAGACTGTGAGACTGTGGGACTGTGGGACTGTGGGACTGTGGGACTGTGAGACTGTGAGACTGTGGGACTGTGAGACTGTGGGACTGTGGGACTGTGGGACTGTGAGACTGTGAGACTGTGGGACTGTGGGACTGTGGGACTGTGAGACTGTGAGACTGTGGGACTGTGAGACTGTGGGACTGTGGGACTGTGGGACTGTGAGACTGTGAGACTGTGGGACTGTGAGACTGTGGGACTGTGGGACTGTGGGACTGTGAGACTGTGAGACTGTGGGACTGTGGGACTGTGAGACTGTGGGACTGTGAGACTGTGAGACTGTGAGACTGTGGGACTGTGGGACTGTGGGACTGTGAGACTGTGAGACTGTGAGACTGTGAGACTGTGAGACTGTGGGACTGTGGGACTGTGGGACTGTGAGACTGTGGGACTGTGAGACTGTGGGCAGCGACAACACAGAAAGTTGGGGGGGGGGGGGGGGGGGGGGTTTATGCGACTGTTTTCCAGGTTCTGGCACGTGTCCCGATTATTTGCGCGGCGCCACCATGTTGACAGCATGGTTGAGCAAGCGAGCTGCTGCTGGCGTCATGGCGGATCACCAGAGGACACATGGACCCCCGCCCCCCTCACCCCCCCCTCCCTCTCTGTCCAGCTGTCACTCACTTTAAAGCACACCTTTTTAAAAACGAGTCACAGTTAAAGTTAAAGTGCCAATGATTGTCACACACACACTAGGTGTGGCGAAATTATTCTCTGCATTTGACCCATCACCCTTGATCACCCCCTGGGAGGTGAGGGGAGCAGTGAGCAGCAGTGGTGGCCGCGCCCGGGAATCATTTTTGGTGATTTAACCCCCAATTCCGACCCTTGATGCTGAGTGCCAAGCAGGGAGGTAATGGATCCCATTTTTTTTATAGTCTTTGGTATGACTCGGCCGGGGTTTGAACTCACAACCTAGATCCTCTATGCCAGTGTTTTTCAACCAGATACAGTCTGGTGTGCCTAATTTCACATATTTGGGTTAAAAACATTTTTTGCAAAGCAGTAATTATAGTCTGCAAATGATGTGTTGTTGTTGAGTGTCGGTGTTGTCCTGAGCTCGGCAGAGTAACCGTGTAATACTCTTCCTTACCAGTAGGTAACTAACACTTAAACCGAAAATAAACAAAAGGTGAGTGCCCCTAAGAAAAAGCATTGAAGTTTAGGGAAGGCTAAGCAGAACGAAAGTAAAACTGAACCGGCTACAAAGTAAAGAAAAACAGAATGCTGGACGACAGCAAAGACTTACTGCGGAGCAAAGACGGCGTCCACAATGTACATCCAAACACGACATGACAATCGACAATGTCCCCACAAAGAAGGATAAAAACAACTGAAATATTCTTGATTGCTAAAACAAAGTAGATGCGGGAAATATGAGACATGAAACTGCTACAGGAAAATACCAACAAAAGAGGAAAAGCCATCAAAATAGGAGCGCAAGACAAGAACTAAAACACTACGTACAGGAAAACAGCAAAAAAGTCCAAATAAGTCAGGGCGTGATGTGACAGGTGGTGACAGTACACCTACTTTGAGACAAGAGCTATAGTGATGCATGCTTGGTTATGCTTTAAAGCAGGCCTGGGCAGTTATTTTGACTCGGGGGCCAAATTTAGAGAAAAAAATGTGTCTGGGGGCCGGTATATCTGATTTTTAGGAAAACTAATACAAAACCTCACAATAAAGTCTGATTGAATGCTAAAAATGTTATGACAGAGCGCCTTAAGAATGGAATGGAATTTTATTTTTTTCTATGAACGATAAAACCCTGAATATTGAGAACATATAATTGACATATTTTACAATCAAGCCAAATGCAACAAAAATGCAACAAACACAGCAAAATATGAACGCGAAGGGTAAAAAACAAAAAACATCTTCAATCTGATATATTTGATATATCACTAAGCTTTAGAACTTTCTTGTAAAAATCTCCTTCCGCGTCTGTCCCTGACACCCGCATTTCAGGCTCTGGAAACACTCTGTGGAAACGCTCCCCACCCACACTGCTTGGTGCCTCGTCTGACCTGCTGTGACGTAGATTACCATAGTAACTAGTAGGGTTGTACGGTATACGGGTATTAGTATAGTACCGCGATACTAATGAATCATATTCGGTACCATACCGCCGCTAAAAAGTACCGGTCCGCCATACCCTAAGATTTTATCAGACCTATTTAAGCTTTGATTGAAATGTGTTTTATCTGAGTAGGTGGCCTAGTGTTTAGAGCAGGGGTGTCCAAAGTGCGGCCCGGGGGCCATTTGCAGCCCGCAGGTCATTTTTTAATGGCCCTACGGCACATTTTAAAAATACGATTGAAAAAAATGAAAAATATAAAAAGTGGTACAAAAGAGCAAACAGGTGAAATGTAACAAGAAAATGTTGCAATGTTTACTCTAATCACACAAAGCTGCCATGCAGGCTGTTTCTTTCTTTAAAAAATAATAATGAATCAAAATCAATGTCATTATGAATTATTGACCCATTCAAGGCTCCAATTACGTCACATTAAATATTTTGAGATATTTTTTGGGGAAAATGTTGCATATTTTGTGTTTGCCATGTAAAAAAACGAGTTTGTTTTTTTTAAAGAAGGGCCTAAAACGAACAAACAAAAAACACAAACAACAATAAAACTTATAATTGACAGATAGATCTGAAATTGATCTCGAGATTATTGTGTTGAAAGTAAACAGTAAAAAAAAAATATATAATTTATTTTTTAACACTTTAATGAGTAGGACCCTTTTGGCTCCCCTACAATTTTAGTGTGATTAGTTTTTAAGTGTCATTGCTCAAAAAATAATAATGAATTAAAATCAATGGTGTTATGAGTTATTGACCCTTTTAAGGCTCCAATTATTATATAATCTCAAATATCCTACTTAAAAATTTTATTGGGTGAGAATATTGCATATTTTGTGTTTTTTTCATTAAAAAAAAGGGTTTTCTTTGACAAAAAGAGCATACAATTTAAATCTTTAAAAAATGTTCTATTGACAGACCTAATGTTGATCTAGAGCAGCGTTTCTCAAAGTGTGGGGTGCGCCCCACTGGTGGGGAATAGAGACATGACAGGTGGGGCGCGACTTGGAACGGGAGGAAATTTCACTTAAATGTTTTTTTTTTTTCAATTATATTCTTAAATTTTTTTTTTTACTATGCTTTCATTTTCTATACACACTGTAAATCACTTTGTGATTCTGTCTGTGAAATCCACTATATAAATAAATGTAAATTACTTATTTATCCTGTAGGCTTTACATTTCTAGGTAGGAGCGTAAGTTTGACAGACATAGCAACAGTAACTAATGGGGGCGGGGCTAAGGGGAAGCTTTGTGAATGGCGAGTCACTGTGCGAGGATTTGCTGTTTTGCAAATACATCAAAAATAGAGCCACTGCTGATGAGCTGTTCAAGATAATGGGCAGTTTCCTCAAAGACCTTAAAGGGGAAAACTGTGTGGGTTTTTGCTCTGATGGCGCACAGACCATGGCAAAGTCAAGAAACGGGCTGCAGGCTTTAATAAAGAGGGTTGCGCCAAATGCGCATTGGACACACTGTGTCATTCACCGGGAAGCACTCGTGTCAAGGCAGCTCAGCCCCGAACTCAATGAGGTTTTAATAGTGGCAGTGTCAAGTCTGCAACCCCCATTTGAAAAGCTGTGCAGTGCAAAACAGGCTCATTGCAGCCACTAATGCTGGAGTACTGTAAAACTCATGTTCACTTGCTCTGTCTTGCCAAATGCATAGCTCCTCCTTTTTTTTTTTGCAAAGATTGCAAAGTGGCACTTTTATTTTATTTATTATTGAACTTGATGCAAGTTATTTGATTTATTATTGAACTTGATGCAAGTTATAACACTTTTATTTGATTTATTATTGAACTTGATGCAAGTTATTTGATTTATTATTGAACTTGATGCAAGTTATAACACTTTTTTTGATTTATTATTGAACTTGATGCAACTTGATGCAAGTTATAACACTTTTGTTGTATTTATTATTGAACTTGATGCAAGTTATTTTATTTATTATTGAACTTGATGCAAGTTATTTTATTTATTATTGAACTTGATGCAAGTTATACCACAGCTGCACATTTATTTTATTTATTATTGAACTTGATGTTATTTTACGTTATTGACTTTGAATGTATACAACTGGATGTTACTTGATGTTCAATACATTTAAAAATGTTAAGCTTGGCATTAGCGTTCTGTTGGGGGCGATGGGGGCAGGTGGGGCTTGAAAACTCCCCCTTGTCCAAAGTGGGGGATGACAACAAATGTTTGAGAACCACTGCCATAAAGCCAGAGTTCCCCCCATGCCATGATGGTTTGACCCTCACTAAAATGTCTGTCAAAAAGAAGTGTGAAAAGAAATGCAACAATGCAATATTCAGTGTTGACAGCTAGATTTTCTGTGGACATGTTCCATAAATATTCATGTTAAAGATTTATTTTTTTGTGAAGAAATGTTTCGAATGAAGTTGATGAATCCAGATGGATCTCTATTACAATCCCCAAAGAGGGCACTTTAAGTTGATGATTACTTCTATGTGTACAAATCTTTATTTATAATTGAATCACTTCTTTATTTTTCAACAAATTTTTAGTTATTTTTATATCTTTTTTTCAAATAGTTCAAAAAAAGACCACTACAAATGAGCAATATTTTGCACTGTTATACAATTTAATAAATCAGAAACTGATGACATAGTGCTGTATTTTACTTCTTTATCTCTTTTTTTCAACCAAAAATGCTTTGCTCTGATTAGGGGGTACTTGAATTAAAAAAGTGTTCACAGGGGGTACATCACTGGAAAAAGGTTGAGAACCACTGCTCTAAACGAGTCGAGATAAAGGCGTGGATTAATTTCTCGAGATCATGTCCTGATAGAAGCGGTTTCACTTTCGCTATTTGGCGTGATTGATAAAAGCTTTTTGGAACGACGCCGCTGATTTGTTTCTCGAATTTAAAATCCATACCTATATCTATAACATCAATATTTATGGAACATGTCCACAAAAAATCTAGCTGTCAACACTGAATATTGCATTGTTGCATTTCTTTTCACACTTCTTTTTAACTGACTTTTTTTTAAAATCTCACGCACCCCTTGGCATACCTTCAAGCACCCCCAGGGGTACGCGTACCCCCATTTGAGAACCACTGACTTAGAATATGTTCCCCCTAGTGTCCAAAAAACTCTAAATTAAGTCTTTGTTACTTAGAATATGTTCCCCATACTAAAGTGTTACCAAAAACATATAACTTTGTCTTGAATTTGAAAAAAAAAAAAAAAGAAAGTTTTTTATTTTTCACTAAAGAAGGTTTGGGTGAATGCGCATATGAAACTGCTGGGGTTTGGTACCTCCAACAAGGTTAAGAACCACTGGTTTAATCCAGTTTTTTTCAACCACTGTGCCGCGGCACACTAGTGTGCCGTGAGATACAGTCTGGTGTGCCGTGGGAGATGATCTAATTTCACCTATTTGGGTTAAAACATTTTTTTGCAAAGCAGTAATTATAGTCTGCAAATGATGTGTTGTTGTTGAGTGTCGGTGCTGTCTAGAGCTCGGCAGAGTAACCGTGTAATACTCTTCCATATCAGTAGGTGGCAGCCGGTAGCTAATTGCTTTGTAGATGTCGGAAACAGCGGGAGGCAGTGTGCAGGTAAAAAGGCGTCTAATGCTTAAACCAAAAATAAACAAAAGGTGAGTGCCCCTAAGAAAAGGCAGTGAAACTTAGGGAAGGCTATGCAGAACCAAACTGGCTACAAAAACAGAATGCTGGACGACAGCAAAGACTTGCTGTGGAGCAAAGAGGACGTCCACAATGTACATCCGAACATGACATGACAATCAACAATGTCCACGCAAAGAAGGATAAAAACAACTGAAATATTCTTGATTGCTAAAACAAAGTAGATGCGGGAAATATCGCTCAAAGGAAGACATGAAACTGCTACAGGAAAATACCAAAAAAAGAGAAAAAGGCCACTAAAATAGGAGCGAAAGACAAGAAGTAAAACACTACACACAGGAAAACAGCAAAAAACCTCCAAATAAGTCAGGGTGTGATGTGACAGGTGGTGACAGGACACCTACTTTGAGACAAGAGCTATAGTGATGCATGCTTGGTTATGCTTTAAAGTCCATCCATCCATTTTCTACTGCTTGTCCCTTTCGGGGTCGCTGGAGCCTATCTCAGCTGCATTCGGGCAGTGTGGTTTAAAGTCGTATACAACAATTGCGACAACAACTTTTTACTGTCAACTGAGTTTCGTTTTTTAATGACTTCTGCTGGTGGTGTGCCTCCGCATTTTTTCAACGCAAAAAATGTGCCTTAATTGGCTCAAAAAAATTTGAAAAACATTGCTCTAATGTATCTTATCTATGTTATTATATGAGTGGTGCAGAGTCGTGAGCGCGCACGGTCAATCGCGTCGGCCAACGGAGCGCGCACGCATGGGTTCCTCCTCTTCCGTGCTTGCCCCGCCCCTTCGGAGCGCTCCTCGGCTCCGGCTTCCTTTTAAAGCAACCCCACCGGAGATGTCATCCCCCACTCGGCCGGAGGTCAGAACTCGGTGAGGAGCGTCTCTCGTCCAAAGCCCCGACGCCGTCTCCTGTCGCCCTTTCACTCCGAATTGTCTCCGCTCGCCCGCCGCTATGTACCGCTACCTCGGAGAGCTGCTGAGCCGCTCGGCGGGCAGCGCCCTGGCCTCGGGCTGCGTGGACTCGGCTCTGCCGGCGTCCGCCTCCCTGCTGCGGGTGCGCCGCTACGCCGACGCGGCGGAGCAGCCCGACGACCCCAACTTCTTCCGCATGGTGGAGGGCTTCTTCGACCGCGGCGCCGCCATCGTGGAGGACAAGCTGGTGGAGGACCTGCGGACCCGCGAGACCCCCGAGCAGAAGCGGCACCGCGTCCGCGGCATCCTGCGCATCATCAAGCCCTGCAACCACGTCCTGAGCGTCTCCTTCCCCATCAAGCGGGACAACGGCGAGTGGGAGGTGGTGGAAGGTTACCGCGCCCAGCACAGCCAGCACAGGACGCCCTGCAAGGGAGGTGAGCCTCTTGACAGCTACCTTTAGCTTAGCATCATTAGCATTACTTAGCGCTTTTGGAGTCACGCCCCGGGTTACCGTTACACACCTTAGCTCACACCTCCTGACATTTGTAGTACTTTTTCTTACTCCCGCATTTCAATTGTCTTCTTGTTCACCGACTACTTGTTTTTGTGGTCGTCATTGAGCGTTTTTGAGCTAGTTGCTAACATCTGTTTACGGTCGGGTCACGTGACTAGAAGGCAGGGATGTCCTCACATTTCCACTTAAAAAAAAAAAAAATCAAAGCATGTGGGGGCCATTTTGATATTTTTTCATTTTTCAAAAGTAATACAATAAATACATTTATCAAGTTTTGTCCCGGGTTTTAATCATACAATGTTGAAAATGAGACGTATAATATATATATTTTTAATAGATAGATAGTTTATTTTATTAAGGATCAATATGGGGGCCATTTTGATATTTTTTCATTTTTCAAAAGTAATACAATAAATAGATTTGTCAAGTTTTGTCCTGGAGACTTAAAAGGGTTTTAGTCATAAATTGTTGAAAATGAGACGTATAATATATTTTTTTAATAGATAGTTTAGTTCATTAAGGATCAATATGGGGGACATTTTGATATTTTTTCATTTTCCAAAAGTAATACAATATATAGATTTGTCAAGTTTTGTCCTGGAGACTTAAAAGGGTTTTAGTCATAAAATGTTGGAAATGAGACTTATAATATATTTTTTTAATAGATAGTTTAGTTTATTAGTTTAGTTCATTAAGGATCAATATGGGGGACATTTTGATATTTTTTCATTTTCCAAAAGTAATACAATATATAAATTTGTCAAGTTTTGTCCCGGGGACTTAAAAGGGTTTTAGTCATAAAATGTTGAAAATTAGATGTATAATATATATTTTTTAATAGATAGATAGTTTAGTTTATTAGTTTAGTTTATTAAGGATCAATACGGGGGACATTTTGATATTTTTTCATTTTTTTGTCAACTTTTGTCCCGGGTTTTAGTCATAATGTGTTGAAAATTAGACGTATAATATATTTTTTTAATAGATAGAGTGCAGCTGGGATAGGCTCCCGCAACCCCAAGAGGGACAAGCGGTAGAAAAATTGGATGGACTTTGTTTATTCAACGCTTAAATCTCAAGATTGTCTTCAGGTCTATCTGTCGATATAAAGTATTTTTTTTTTTATGTTTTGTGTCCCTATTGCCAAAACCTTTTTTTATCTTATTTTTTTGTTGTTGCCAAAAACACTAAATGTGCAATATTTTCAGTGTATATGAAGTAATTGGAGCCTTGAATAGGTCAATAATTTGTAACATTCATTTGGATTCCTTAATTTTTGAACAATGACAGTAAAAAAACAAACTCAAGTATTGATATATATCAACACTTGAGTTCTAGATCAACTTCAGATTTTTTGAGAACGTTTTTTTTTAATGCTGTTTTTGTTAGTTACCCCTGTTTTTTAAAGCAAAAACACAAAATGTGCAATATTTTCACCCCAAAAAATTTCAAAGTATAAAGTAAAGTAATTAAAGTCTTGAATAGGTCAATAATTTGTAACATTGATTTTGATTCCTTAATATTAGAACAATGATGGTTTAAAAAAAATAAATATATACAGTGTATAATCTCCCCATCCCCCACTAAAATTATCAGGCATCATAAACGTGTTAAAGATAAGTCACACACATATATATTTTGTAATTTCAACAATCGAGTTCTAGATCAACTTCAGATTTTCTGATATAATGTTTTTTTTTTTTTAATGCTGTTTTTGTTAAAGTAACCCCTGTTTTTTTAAGGCAAAAACACAAAATGTGCAATATTTTCACCCCCAAAAATTTCTAAGTAGATATGAAGTAATTGCAGTCTTTAATAGGTCAATAATTTGTAACATTGATTTTGATTCCTTAATTTTAGATTAATGATGGTTTAAAATAAAAAATAAAGAAATAAATATGTATAATATATATTTTAAATATTTTTTTTGATTTTTTTTTGATGATGGTTTAAAAAAAAAAAATATATATATATATATATATATTTAAAAAAAAAATTTTTTTTATTTATTTTTTTTAAACCGTCATCAAAAAAAAAATCAAATAAAAAATAATAATACAAAATAGAATATATATATATATATATATATGTATATATATATATATATAATATATATTCTTTTTTTATTATAATTTTTTTTAACCATCATCAAAAAAATTTAAAAATTAAAAAAAAAATCTATATATATATTTTTTTAATGATAGTTTAAAAAAAAAAAAAAAATATATATATATATATATATATATATATATATATATATATATATATATATATATAATTATAATTTTTTATTTTTTTAAACCATCATTGATCTAAAATTAAGGAATCAAAATCAATGTTACAAATTATTGACCTATTAAAGACTCCAATTACTTTATATCCACTTTGAAATTTTTTGGGGTGAAAATATTGCACATTTTGTATTTTTGCCTTAAAAAACAGGAGTTACTGTAACAAAAACAGTATTAAAAAAAAAAAAAAAAAGATATATAAAAAAAATCTGAAGTTGATCTAGAACTCGATTGTTGAAATTACCAAAATATATATTTGTGTGACTTATCTTTAACACTTTTATGATGCCTGATAATTTTAGTGGGGATGGGGGGAGATTCTATCTATCTATCTATCGAGATCAACTTCAGATCTTTTGATATAAAGTTTTTTTTAATGCTCTTTTTGTTGAAATAACCTCTGTTTTTTAAGGCAAACACACAAAATATGCAATATTTTCCCCCCAAAATATTTCAACATGGAATACTTTTAAGTAAAGTAATTGGTGCCTTCCTTGAATAGGTCAATAATTCATAACATTGATTTGATTCATTATTATTTTTTGAGCAATGAGTTTTTTTTAAAAGTCACATTAAAATTCTTAGGAATCCGAACGGACCCCACTTATAAGTAAGTCATAAATATATATTTTTTTTACTTTCAGAACCCAAATTATAGATCAAATTCAGATCTATTTGTTGATTAGTTTTTACTTTTTTGTTTCCGTTTGTTTCATTCACTTTGTATAACAAAAAAGTTTTTTTTATGGCAAACACACAACATATGCAATATTTTCCCCAAAAAATATTTCAATGTGGAATATTTGATGTGAAGTAATTGGAGCCTTCAATAGGTAAAAAATGCATAACATTGATTTTGAGTCATTATTATTTTTTGAGCAATGACAGTTTTAAAGTAAAAAAAAAACAGCCTGCTGGCAGCTGTGCGTTATTAGAGTCAATATTGCAACTTTTCTCGTTACATTTCACCTGTTTGCCATTTTATTCCACTTTTAGTTTTTTTAAATAGTATTTTTAAATTGTGCTGCAGGCCGCACTTTGGACACGTCTGCTCTGCAACAGACTCATTTCTAGACCTTTTGCTGTTATTAATATCAATCTTACAGTGGAGGTAAAGGACTTTAAGATTAGTTTTTTCAATGAAAAGTGCAATACAAATAAAATATATTATTATTATTATTATTAAAAAAACACCATCTGTTTAAATAGCGTATGTGTGTGTGTCATTTCCTTTGACCTTTGCAAGTTTAAGGCCTCCATGTTGGTGCATTGTGCCCTCCTGCAGTGCACTCTGGGTAGTTTGCAATGTATCGGAAGGGGCGTGGTAGAGGGGTGGCTGTATTTTCAGGCGCTTTCATTTGTCAGTGGACAGGTGGGGGAGGGTGTCGCCGAAGCAGGAAGACGCATGCCGTGATGGCGTCCACGGTCAAAGTTCACGGCCGGTGTTAAGAGTCACGCCGCACCTGCTGGACCGTGCACTATTCTGGTGGAGGCACCCACTGCAGCTTTTATCCTTAAATAAATGCACTCGGCCAAACTTGTACGATGACGTCACTGACATTGTCGCCCCACCGGGAGCAAAATCCACATTAAAGTCAACAAGAAACCTGTTTGTCCCTCAGAGGGTTTAATCATTGCATGCAAGACCCTCGACTTTGCTCACCGTCGACTACAAAGTGCAAAATGTGGGTAGTTTTCAGGGCTGCATCGTCATTGTGTGCCTGCGGGAGTTCTTGCTCTTGCAGAGAAAAAAACGCACAATTCCCCACTAATGGCATCCAAAAAAACAGTACGTACACACAAAATGGTGTAAAGTGCTAAATGTGCAACCGGCAGCAGCATTGCAACACCTCCGTCCCTCAATATAGTGACAGATAAGATCTATATGGAGCTAAGTCCTAAGTCCTAAGTGTAAGCTTGCCATTGCACTATATCAGGGGTGTCAAACTGGTTTTCATTTAGGGCCACATCGCAGTTATGGTTGCCCTCAGAGGGCCGCGTTTAACAATAAGTAATATATGAATATACGCGTGTGTGTATATTAGGGGTGTAACGGTACACAAACATTTTGGTTCGGTACGTACCTCAGTTTAGAGGTCACGGTTTGGTTCATTTTCGGTACAGTAAGAAAACAACAAAATATAAAAATTTTTGTTATTTATTTACCAAATTTGTAAACATTGGGAACACTATAATAATTCTGCCCACGTTAATCAACATTAAACTGCCTCAAGTTGTTGCTCAGATTAAATAAATTGACAAAACTTTTGTTCTACATATAAAAAGTGCAACACTAAACAGTTTCAAGTCAACTCATCATGCTAAATTTATTATCAATCAATCAATCAATGTTTATTTATATAGCCCTAAATCACAAGTGTCTCAAAGGGCTGTACAAGCCACAACGATATTACAGCATTTGGGAAGCCTGTAGTTGATTTATTATGTAAATGTTATATTTTTATCAACATGTGATAGCAGGGACCCTGCCATTCAAAACTAGGCTGCTGCATTACTAATGATTAATGTAACTATAGCTGAAAAAATAGTACAATAGCAATAGGAGAGACTATTCATCCCTGAACACCATGGAGTTCATGTAGGCTTAATGATGCAGTTACATTATTATATCAACTATCAGAGACAGAAACTCTTCATTTAACAAAATGTCCTTTTTTGCTGCTTCAACACAGCTCAATCAACACAGAAAAAGGTCAAGTGAAATAACAGACAGACAGGACTTTGCTGTCCGTAACACACACGCACAAACACACACAAACACACACACACACACACACACACACACACACACACACACACACACACACACACACACACACACACACACACACACACACACACACACACACACACACACACACACACACCTCAAAATGAGCTAACGTTACGCTAAAAGCGAATTAGCCTTCACCTCAAGCCAGGACTGCGAGCGAGCTGAGCTGCAGTTTATATTTCTAGAAGGTCAACGGGCTCATAGTGATGTTACTAGTAGTTGACTGGGAGGTGTTTATTATCATTTGGGGAGATTCCGCTGCCTGATGCTTACCTGCTAAACGCTAAGCGCTGACTACATGCGCTCTGAATACGCACTGCTGATTGGCTGCTACCGCTCTGTTTGTAACCAATCTGATGGTTGTGTGGGTGGGACAATGCTGGGTGCTGTGTCGAGTACTGACAGAAACTGAGGCAGAAGGAAGCGCAGGCGGCTACTTAATATGTTCGTGTGGAAACTCGTTCGGTACACCTCCGAACCGAACCGAAACCCCCGTACCGAAACGTTTCAATACAAATACACGTACCGTTACACCCCGTGTGTGTGTGTGTGTGTGTGTGTGTGTGTGTGTGTGTGTGTATATATGTATGAACAAACAAAATATATATATATTTTTTTACATAAGCTGCAAAAAAATATATTTAAATGAAATTTAAAAACTGGCAGAATTTTACAGCAAAAGCAGTGTTTCTTTTTACAGCATATAAAGAAATTGAATAAATGGAATGGAAAAACAATACCACTGTTTTTAGCGGTAACAGTCAAGCAACAGAGCTGCCAGTTTTTTGTTTAGTTTTTTTTACCGTAAAATCTTGTTTTTTTTGTTTGTTTTTTAATGTTTTAGTGTCCTACTGTATATGGAAAAAAACAGTACCAAAGTTTGTTTTACGGTAAAAAAAACTCAGTCGGCGGAATTTAACCGTAAAATCTATTGTCAATTTTACAGTCTACAATTTGATTGATAATTTGTTTTGAAATCATAAGTCAAGCAGATATTTAAGTACAGTATTTATCTTTAACAAAACATATTTTTGGAATACATAATATATTTAGATTTTGATAATATTGAATTTTAAAAGATATACATTTGCATGCAGGACATGATTTCTAATGTCTAAAGGGAAAGAACAAATATATTTAGTAAAAAAAGATTATGCATTTTATTAACGCATATTATTTTCAGGCTTGCACGGGCCACACAAAATAATGTGGCGGGCCAGATATGGCCCCCGGGCCTTGAGTTTGACACTTTTGGTGTCAATCGTAACACAGCACAAATGCATTTTTTATTGATATCCATTACATGTTTATTGGGATATACAGTACAGGCCAAAAGTTTGGACACACCTTCTCCTCATTCAATGCGTTTTCTTTATTTTCATGACTATTTACATTGTAGATTGTCACTGAAGGCATCACAACTATGAATGAACACATGTGGAGTTATGTACTTAACAAAAAAAGGTGAAAATAACTGAAAACATGTTTTATATTCTATTTTTTTCCAAAATAGCCACCCTTTGCTCTGATTACTGCTTTGCACACTCTTGGCATTTTCTTGATGAGCTTCAAGCACACCTGTGAAGTGAAAACCACTACCTCTTGAAGCTCATCGAGAGAATGCCAAGAGTGTGCAAAAAAGTAATCAGAGCAAAGGGTGGCTATTTTGAAGAAACTAGAATATAAAACATTTTTTCAGGTATTTAACCTTTTTTTCTACTGTGTATTGATATCGTTTGAACTGTGCACAAAACAACAAAAATGAACTCAATCAGAAGCGTTTGGCACAATACTGGTCCGTTTTTGAGTTTTTAGTGCATGACAAGTACATTTTTTTTGTTTTTTTTGCTGTTCCTTTTTAAAATCATATGTCTTATTAGTTGTGAAAGTCCCAGGATTAATTGATTGATTGAAACTTGTATTAGTAGATTGCACAGCACAGTACATATTACGTACAATTGACCACTAAATGGTAACACCCCAATAAGTTTTTCAACTTGTTTAAGTCGGGGTCCACGTTAATCAATTCATGGCAACACAAGACTCGTCTAAATCGTCAACTTTCAATGAGTGTAGTGCTTGTAATTCAGTGGAAAGTCCCTATTATCATAAAGTGAGCAAAGGCAGTGTTTGGTTCCTTTCAACTGCGCCAGTTCCAGTTTGACTTTCGCCGACTGTTCTCTTGTCTGATTTGTGGTTTTGGTTGCTAGGACGACGTCATTGTCTCGGTGCATAGGGGGGGTTGAAATTGACCCGGTCTGCTCCTTGTTCCCGTCTTTTCCATTTGACCACAGAGCTCTGGACTGCCCCTCCCCGCCTCCTTCACGCTCATGATGGCTCAGCTGACCCTCTGATAGATCACGCTGTGGTTTTAGGGGACGCCTGGTAGATTTCCCCTAGCCTGCCATGATGGTTTAATTCAATATGGTGTGACTCGCGTGGAAAGTACTTACTTGAACACCACAAATGTGCACTTTAGTGAACATTCATTGCCTGAACTAGCTTTGGTGTCAAATTATGCTGTTGTTAGAGTAGCATTAGCATGTCGGCTAAAACGTGACTACACACACACACACACACACACACACACACACACACACACACACACACACACACACACTGGTCATCATTTGGAATGGGGACCAAGTTTTTGATCATCACTTGTGGGGACCACCATTTCTACAGGCTGTGGAGGCATTAAAAAAATTACCGAAGTCGCACCGGCCAAAAATGCATAATAAAGAAGGAAAAAACATATATACGTCGCACTCGAGTATGAGTCGCATTTTTTGGGGAAATGTATTTGATAAAATCCAACACCAAGAATAGACATTTGAAAGGCAATTTAAAATGTGTAAAGAATAGTGAACAACAGGCTGAATAAGTGTACGTTATATGAGGCATAAATAACCAACTGGTATGTTAACCTCACATATTATGGTAAGAGTCATTCAAATAACTATAACACATAGAACATGCTATACGTTTACCAAACAATCCGTCACTCCTGATCGCTAAATCCCGTGAAATCTTCTTCCTCGTTGTCGCTCCTGGTATGCGCCGCTAGCGTCCTTTCTTTCTGCTGCTCGATCGCCATTTTCTGCTGCATATTTCACTATGTCCAGCTTGTAATCTGCAGTATATGATTTCCTTTTCGGTGCCATTTTTGTTCAGCCCTTCTCAGTTTAAAAAAAAATAAAAAAAAATCCATTTTAATAGCTAAGGCAATAGCATATAGCAGTTAGCATCCCATGACCCACAATGCACTTCTGCCATGACCCTCCCCCACCGAATTCTTATTGGTTGACGTGTGTGTGACGATTGCTGACATTTGCTTCGTCTCTTCCGTGAATTAGATAAATAATATTATTTGATATTTTACGGTAATGTGTTAATAATTTCACACATAAGTCACTCTGGAGTATAAGTCGTACCCACGGCCAAACTATGAAAAAAAACTGCAACTTATAATCCGAAAAATACGGAAGTTTGGCTGAGTCCGCTCTCAGTGCTGCTGGAGTGATTGCCAAGTGCCGAAATGCGGAGAGCCTGCTGAGTCGGCAACCGGGCGTGACGTCACGCGCAACCAAGGTACCGTAACATCGCACCGTTGGATTTTACCTGAATTGGTGCCCCGTAGGACTAGCAGGTTTCAGTCGGGGCCAAAAAAGTATTGGATTTCAGTGTTTCCCATAAACTGCCAAGATACCTGTGGCGGTGGGGGCGTGGTTATGGGCGTGGTCACCATGACATAATCGAGTAATTTGCATAATTTACTACAATATGATTTTCTCTAAAAAGGCTAAAAAAATGTATACTTACTAATTAATAATAACAGTTTTGTTTTAAACGTCCATCCATCCATCCATCCATCCATTTTACAATATAATTACAACACTTTATGTACATATTTATATACAGATTTGAACAATAAGTTATTCACTGAAATATATTTATTAATTGTGGTTCTTACAAAAAATATATCTTATAAAATATAAAAGCTAAAATGTCTCTTAAAGCTCTGCCCCTTTTAATTAGTGCATATTAAATAATTTAACTTTAGCCTACTACTACAACCATATTATTTACCAGCAATATAAAGTGAAACAGAGGCAGAGGTGTCCTGCCACAGTCAGTTAACAAATAAACAGAAAACAGTAGTGGTCAAATACAAATAAGGCAACAAGAGAAGTATCCTACAGCCTATATGGGCATCTACATCAACTATATGATTTGCCTGAAAAGCTGGACAGGACAAAAAAAAAATTTAAATTTTTTTTTTATTTTTTATTTTTTTTAATTTGTGGCGGACGTAATTCTTTCGTGGCGGGCCGCCACAAATAAATGAATGTGTGGGAAACACTGGATTTAGTACCAATCCCTAATGATTGCACGAAGGAGCAAAAACTGCCCAGTCGGCATTTATAGCATTGATGAGTTGACCGTAAACAGTATGACGAATATAACACACATCACTTTAACGCTGACAGCTGAGCGTAGATTAAGCTGATGGGTACAGACCACACCAATGCAGCTCTTGCCATTTAACTAATAAAAGAAAATACATCAGAAGGTTGCCTACAGCCGCAGCTGTTAATGCAAATTTTTGGGAGGGAGAACGTTATTGTAGACTAATAGTGTTTGTTTCCAACCCCTTCAGGTATCCGATACAGCACAGACGTGTCTGTGGACGAGGTGAAAGCTTTGGCCTCTCTGATGACCTACAAGTGTGCTGTTGTTGGTAAGTGGCTGGACAGAAGTATTGGGACTGTGTAGCCTCCATTAAAATGCTCTCTCAGTAGTTGGGCAAGATGCATTGATTTTTAGTTTCTCGATCTGAACAAGTCTCCTAAGCGGATATGTTCTCTGTAACAGATGTGCCGTTTGGAGGAGCCAAGGCCGGAGTGAAGATCAACACCAAGAATTACTCTGTGAGTAAGCAGCACTACACGGAAGATGGTAGCGAGGAAAAAATGAATTTCAAGAGACGTGTTGGTCATGAAGTATGAGACAATTACAAGCTGCCCTTGAAACTCCCGTCATGCTTCAGAGGCTGCTCTCTCCTTTCATGCGTGCTCCACCCTTACGCAAATGTCACCAAAACCAGTATTTCCTGTGGGAAGCTGGCAGTCATGATGGAGGGCAAGCAAATAGAGCGGACCTGGGCAAAATGCGGCCCATTAAGATTTTCAATCCGGCCCGCTGGACGTTCTACATAATTTTTTTTAGACCTACAACATCAAAACTGTCGCCACCATTATGATGTGCAGTGTTGTTTTTAAATGACCATAAGTCTTGAACTATAGAAAGTAGGGCTGTGAATCTTTGGGTGTCCCACGATACGATTTAATATCGATTCTTGGGGTCACGATTTGATTCATAATCGATTTTTTTCGATTCAACGCGATTCTCGATTCAAAAAACGATATTTTCCAGATTCAAAACGATTCTCTATTCATTGAATACATAGATTTCAGCAGGATCTACCCCAGTCTGCTGACATGCAAGCAGAGTAGTAGATTTTTGTATAAAGCTTTTATAATTGTAAAGAACAATGTTTTATCAACTGATTGCAATAATGTACATTTGTTTTAAATGAACCAAAAATATGACTTATTTTATCTTTGTGAAAATATTGGACACAGTGTGTTGTCAAGCTTATGAGATGCGATGCAAGTGTAAGCCACTGTCACACTATTGTTCTTTTTTAAAATTTTTATAAATGTCTAATGATAATGTCAATGAGGGATTTATAATCACTGCTATGTTGAAATTGTAACTAATATTGATACTGTTGTTGATAATATTCATTTTTGTTTCACTACTTTTGGTTTGTTCCGTGTCGTGTTTGTGTCTCCTCTCAATTGCTCTGTTTATTGCAGTTCTGAGTGTTGCTGGGTCGGGTTTGCTTTTGGAATTGGATTGCATGGTTATGGTATTGCTGTGTATTGTTTTGTTGGATTGATTAATTAAAAAAATTAAATTAAAAGCAAAAAAATTTAAATACATTTAAAAAAAATAAATAATCGATTTTAAAAAAATGAGAATCGATTCTGAAATCTGCACTTTTGAGTGTTATAGGAGTTATTACAGTAATCTACGTCAGTGGTCCCCAACCACCGGTCCAGGGACCGGCAACGGTCCGTGACGCATTTGCTACCAGGCCGCACAGAGACATTAAATAATTTATAACCGACCGCATTTTCTCCTACTTAACTTTGGCCATACACACCAATAAGCTTGTCCATAGATGTATTATAAATCTCGCCATTTGCTATATTTGTTACATCTTTGTTACAAGGGACAATGCACATTAATAAACATCAAATGTAAAAGTGCCAAATCGTAGCCAAAAGCTAGGTTCCATCTGCAGCCCGCTGCAGGTTGATGACCTAAGACCAGGGCAGATCAGGAACAAAGTGACCATAGTATGTAAAGATGGAAAAGTGCTAAATTGTTGCATATAATAATTGTGCTGAAGGAAAAAAAAATACACAAGTCCTTTGGTCTAGTAAGTTAAAGTGCTGGTATTATTGCACATTGTCCTCTTACATATGTACCGGTAGTTAGAAAAAACGGATGTATTTACGCATGGAAAATTGGACCACAAAAACGAACACTAGTGTATTTATGTATGAAATATTGCACAAAATATGAAAACAGAACTTTTAGAGTGGAAATAGTCATCCACAGAAATCTATTGGAACTAATGTCAAGTATTTCTAGCTTTCTTATACTGTATACCCATGCTCTTGTCCTTTTAAATGTGATGTATCACCTATAACCCATCAGATACTAAAGCAAAAAAAAAAGCCCACTACTAGCAAAAATGAGCAAAAAACAAAAGTCTATTGAGAGCTTTTTTGCAAAGGGAAAAGGCCGAGGCCTCCCACTAATTGAATGGTATGGTGAGTTTTTTCATGTATTCATTTTTCATGCACTTATTTGCTATATCTTTCTGCCACACGTGGAAGGCCGATCCGTGAAAATAATGCCTACATTAAACTGGTCCCTGGTGCAAAAAAAGTTGGGGACCCCTGATGTACATCACAGCAGCTCAGACGAGGAACAAAACAGAGTGGGCGGGGTTTGTTTTCAGAGGAGCCAGCCCCAAACGCATGTGTCAGGAACAGATGCGGAAGCACATTTTTACAACACATTTCTGCTTAAAAATTATGTTAATCATATTTTAGGTGTTTATTACCCCTTTGCATTCATATTTTTCTGTTTGTTACATTTTTGTTGTGTTTTGCTTGATTGTAAAAGATGTCTATCGAGGAGCTGGTCAGAGAAGTAAAAGTTGTTAATATTCAGTGTTTTATTGTTCATAGTTAAAATTGTGAATCCCACTTTCTTGATTTTAATGTACATATTGGGTGTCCCATTCACTAAAAAAACTGTAAAATTCTGTTTTATTGAGGTGGTCTGTCATAACTTTTTTAGAATTCTATTGGACATCGTGACTTTTGGTATTGGCGTTCCTGAAAAAAGGGACCCAAACACACACACTGTACAGATTTTTAAAGCAAAATGTGTATATATAATTTATACACACATAGGGCTGGGCGATATGGCCTTTTTTATTATCTCAATATTTTTAGGCCATGTCAAGATATACGATATATATCGCAATATTTTGCCTTAGCCTTGAATGAACACTTGATGCATATAATCACAGCAGTATGATGATTGTATGTGTCTACATTAAAACATTCTTCTTCATACTGCATTAATATATGCTACTTTTAAACTTTCATGCAGAGAGGGAAATCACAACTAAGTCAATTTAGCAAAAGTGTATTTATTAAACAGCTATTAAGCAGTGGCACAAACATTCATGTCATTTCAAAACAGAAAGTGCAAGATTGTCAGAGACATTTTAAAACAAGCTATTAGCACACTTTTGTGCATGATGTCACTAAGATGACAAAGCAAAACAACACTAAATTAAAGTGCACTTTTTGTACAGAACAATAGTTTAAAACAAATAAAGTGCACTTTTGTGCATGATGTCACAAGATATTTCAATAGCTGTCAAATAAAAATGAGCTACATAATAGGAAATCAAATCGCTATGTGGTAGGTTACTGCGGACGTAATCTCCTTCTGTTGTTGACTATTTTTTTCATACGATGTTGATGTGGATTGTTGGTGTGGCACAGAACGGAGATGTTGACATGCGGAGTAAGCACTCTTCATTCTCTAGCGAGTGACTTTTCAAATGATGCTACATATTAGCAGAAATGCTACTTTTTGTAGCAACGCTTTTTCCCCACACTTGACAAATTACGGTTGTCTGTTCGACATATTCCCACTTGAAGCCAAACCACCGCCAGACGATGGACCCCCTGCTGGTTTTCTTCGGAATTAATTCTTCCTTCATTTGTTACCAGATTCGCTCCTTCTTTGTCTCGTATTACCACTCGCACCACAGCTAACGTTACCCATGCCGCTACCTCTCTGCTCCGCGAGGGCGTATGCTCACGTGACGTTTGTAAGAAGGTGCGCTTGTTTAAGTCTCTAAGAAGGAGAGACTAGAAAGAGTGAGAAGAGCATGTAGTGTAATGTCCGCAGCTAAAAGCAACTGCGTGAGAACGTATACTCCAATATCACCATATAGTCATTTTCTATATCGCACTGAGACAAACCCACGATATATCAAGTATATCGATATATCGCCCAGCCCTATACACACATACACATTGGCCCCCCCAGACACATTTTTCTCTCAATGTGGCCCCTGAGTCAAAATATTTGCCCAGCTCTGAAATAGAGGATGGTTCGGTCCGACCTGAGCGACACAAACGATTTGAAAACGCCCTCTTTTGACTTTTCATATTCTTGTCATCCTGCAGGATAACGAGCTGGAGAAGATCACCAGGAGATTCACCATCGAGCTGGCCAAGAAGGGCTTCATCGGTGAGGCTCCGCCCCCTCCCCTTTTTTGGAGTGTTTCTGTGTACACCGTTATAGAAGCCGGTGTCTTACACTAATAAACCCCAGACAGCTAAGTATTACACTGACAGTGTGCAGGGATACAGAAGTGGAGTGGAACCTTGATTTACAAACTTAATCGGTTCTTAAACATGGCTCGTAAATCGAAAAGTGAAGCAGAGTTCCCCTTAAGAATGTAAATATGAATCTTTGGTTCTTGCCCCAACAAGATACTATTTTAGTAAAAAGATACACACTTTGAAGACACTGTAATGTGCAATATATCTAACAAACATAACAAGGTGGTAATGGAACAACAATCTCTTTATTATCAGAATAAAACAACAATGGCAAGCTAAACTGCCAACGCACACACAAGTCCCTTTGGTGCTTTCAAAAATGCTAAAAACCAACTAGAGGTGGGAATATTTGGTCACCTCACGATTCGATTACAATTCAGGAGCTACGATTAGATAAAAATAGATTATTGATGCAACTTTAATTTATGTATATTGATGCTGTTTTACATTTCGTTTCACTAAATAAGCGTTTATCACTTGCAACTTTTAAAAAATCAATTCAGGAGCTACGTTTCTATTAAAAATAGATTATTGATGCATCTTAAAGGCCTACTGAAATGATTTTTTTTTATTTAAACGGGGATAGCAGATCTATTCTATGTGTCATACTTGATCATTTCGCGATATTGCCATATTTTTGCTGAAAGGATTTAGTATAGAACAACGACGATAAAGATTGCAACTTTTGGTATCTGATAAAAAAAGGCTTGCACCTACCGGAAGTAGCGTGACGTAGTCAGTTGAACATATACGCAAAGTTCCCTATTGTTTACAATGATGGCCGCATGAAGTGAGAGAGATTCGGACCGAGAAAGCGACAATTTCCCCATTAATTTGAGCGAGGATGAAAGATTTGTGGATGAGTAAAGTGCAAGTGAAGGACTAGTGGGGAGTTGAAGCTATTCAGATAGGGAAGATGCTGTGAGAGCCGGGGGTGACCTGATATTCAGCTGGGAATGACTACAACAGTAAATAAACACAAGACATATATATACTCTATTAGCCACAACACAACCAGGCTTATATTTAACATGCCACAAATTAATCCTGCATAAAAACACCTGCGTGTTTGTTACGCTAGCTCCTAGCTCCTCTGCTAGCTCCTAGCTCCATAGAACACGCCAATACAATTCAAACACCTGATCAACACACACAATCACTCAGCCCAAAAGACCGTTCACCTAACCCAAGGTTCATAAAGCTTATATATTTTTAAAAAGTTACGTACGTGACGCGCACATACGGTCAAGCTATCAAATGTTTAGCAGCCAAGGCTGCATACTCACGGTACCTGATATTCAGCTGGGAATGACTACAACAGTAAATAAACACAAGACATATATATACTCTATTAGCCACAACACAACCAGGCTTATATTTAATATGCCACAAATTAATCCTGCATAAAAACACCTGCGTGTTTGTTATGCTAGCTCCTAGCTCCTATGCTAGCTCCTAGCTCCATAGAACACGCCAATACAATTCAAACACCTGATCAACACACACACTCACTCAGCCCAAAAGACCGTTCACCTAACCCAAGGTTCATAAAGCTTATATATTTAAAAAAAAGTTACGTACATACGCAAAAAAAAGTTGCGCACATACGGTCAAGCGATCAAATGTTTAGAAGCCAAAGCTGCATACTCACAGTAGCACGTCTGCGTCTTTGTCATCCAAATCAAAGTAATCCTGGTAAGAGTCTGTGTTGTCCCAGTTCTCTACAGGCGTCTGTGTATCGAAGTCAAAAGTCCTCCTGGTTAGAGTCTCTGTTATCCGAGTTCTTCCATCTTGACTGCATCTTTCGGGAATGTAAACAAAGAAGCGCCGGCTGTGTACTGTTGTGGCTGACTACGTTCGAAAAATACGTCCATTTCGCACCGACAACTTTCTTCTTTGCTTGCTCAGCTTCCTTCTCCATAATGCAATGAACATGATTGCAACAGATTCACGAACACAGATGTCCAGAATACTGTGGAATTATGAAATGAAAACAGAGCTTTTTCGTATTGGCTTCAATGTGGAAGGCATACCCGTGTTCGCCGGTCTACGTCACGCGCATACGTCATCCTCAGAGGCGTTTCGAACCGGAAGTTTAGCGGCAAATTTAAAATGTCACTTTATAAGTTAACCCGGCCGTATTGGCATGTGTTATAATGTTAAGATTTCATCATTGATGTATAAACTATCAGACTGCGTGGTCGGTAGTAGTGGGTTTCAGTAGGCCTTTAAATGTATGTATATTGAGGCAGTTTTACATTTTGTTGGACTAAATAAGCATTTATCACTTGCAACTTTTAAAAATGGTGCATTTTTAATAAGAAGTTCCCATGACATTTATTAACTTAATAGAAATGTGTGCAAAACTGGAGCTCAAGTGCCCTAAAATAAAGGAGCTGGTGGGATCTCTCTGCTGCGGTCAGCCAAATTTTAAAACTGTCTGCATTACTTTATTTACAATAAATAAATCGATTACTGACATTTACTAATCGATTTTATAATCGTCCATATCCGAATCAATTATTTCTCCCACCTCTACAACCAACCGTACTGCTACAATAAATTAAAAAGGTAAAACTTTTTTTTACTGTAAATCTAAGTCCACAGCAATTTCCTCCTTCCAGCTGTTTTTTTTTGCCTTTTTGGGACCTATATTGAGTAACGAAATCGACAAAACTTGCTGAATGGTGAGAACAGAAATACACTGAAGCACTGAGAAGGGGCGACAGGGTAATGGACTGTGTAAACAGGACGTGACGTAGGAGGCTCCACCTCTCCAAAACGGCCATGCCCCGTGTGTACTGTACTGCGCAGGAAGTGAACTCATCAAAATGGCAGCGCCCTAAGGCTTATAGCGGCACACTAAATGAATGAATGAATGTTTGAGACATGGTTTGCACAAAGAGGCACATTTGGCTAGATCTAAAAGTTCGTAAAACAAAATGTTTGCAAAAAGAGGGGTTTGGAAATGTAGGTGCCACTGCACCAGCATTATCAAAAAGTCCATGCAAGATCAAAATTGTCATCTATCACAGCTCCTTTTGCCCCCCAAAAAAGAAAAAAAATGAGGGATGTCATAAATAACTCACGCAGTAGTATAACAATCATGTATATACGCAGATTATTCATGAAATGTATTTGAACTTGAACCGGATAGTTACCTTAAAGGTGGTAACTATTATCTATGTGTTAATAATTTCACACATAAATCGCTCCTGAGTATAAGTCGCACCCTCGGCCAAACTATGAAAAAAACTGGGACTTATAGTCATAAAAATACGGTACAATATATTTGTCTCCCAGTATGTGCGCACTCACTAGTCATGATTCTCTGGGCTGCACTCTCGTGGAGGCGCTCGACACGCTTCCACACCTCACTTTTTTTACAGCGGTAGTAATCACACACAGTTACCGTGCTTGTGGAGGTGTCCTGCATGACGAGATCGCCGCTCCCGCTCGTATTTTATTGAGTAAACACTTCCTGTCTTTTACTTTTTGATGCGTCAGGGATTTGGAAAGTAGGTTGTGCAAAATCTATTAGTGGGGCCGGGGAATCACTGGCTCTGAAAAGCTGGCACGTTTTTAAATGGCTGCCATTATTTCAAGCAGCCAGCAGGCAAAGTAAAACACACTCACTCACACAGAGGCATGCGATCCATCATTGCTCAGACTGCGCACCTCCCCCACCTCGTTCCAGCAACCTCGCCTCTTGTTTTTGGACCGTGCTCTGGAACAGTTTTTTGATCATAGAGTTGTTGAAATGGTTTAGAATCCTCTTGATGTATTATCTTCATACATGTGGATCTGCTGTTTCTAACCATCTAAACGTTATCTCCCCCACCCCCGACCAGGACCCGGCATCGACGTCCCGGCTCCAGACATGAGCACAGGCGAGCGGGAAATGTCGTGGATCGCCGACACGTACGCCAACACCATCGCGCACACTGTGAGTTCTCCACACATAAGCACTTCGACTCAGACTCTCTCTTTTTTTTTTTTTTGCCCCTTTTTTCATAAACACGAAGTGGAAGGAGTGAGTCACTCGCTACCACGAGTTTCCTGCCTCTCCCTTCCCGCCAGAGCAAACATTCCGCTCTCTCTCTCTCGTTTTCTCCAAAGCAGCTTTGTTCTCCTCTCATCACAAGTTCATCAGACATCAATAATGCACTAAATAGGCAAACACTCGCTTAAAGGCCGACTGAAATGCGATTTTCTTATTTAAACGGGGATAGCAGGTCCATTCTATGTGTCATACTTGATCATTTCGCGATGTTGCCATATTTTTGCTGAAAGGATTTAGTAGAGAACATCGACGATAAAGTTTGCAACTTTTGGTCGCTGATAAAAAAAAGCCTTGCCTATACCGGAAGTAGCAGACGATATGCGCGTGACGTCACATCCGCACATTGTTTACGATCATGGCTACCAGCAGCGAGAGCGATTCGGACCGAGAAAGCGACGATTTCCCCATTAATTTAAATGAGGATGAAAGATTCGTGGATGAGGAAAGTGAGAGTGAAGGACTAAAGGGCAGTGGGAGCGATTCAGATGCTGTGAGAGGCGGGTGGGACCTGATATTCAGCTGGGAATGACTAAAACAGTAAATAAACACAAGACATATATATACTCTATTAGCCACAACACAACCAGGCTTATATTTAATATGCCACAAATTAATCCCGCATAACAAACACCTCCCCCCTCCCGTCCATATAACCCGCCAATACAACTCAAACACCCGCACAACACACTCAATCCCACAGCCCAAAGTACCGTTCACCTCCGCAAAGTTCATACAGCACATATATTTCCCCAAAGTTACGTACGTGACATGCACATAGCGGCACGCACGTACGGGCAAGCGATCAAATGTTTAGAAGCCGCAGCTGCGTACTCACGGTACCGCGTCTGCGTATCCAACTCAAAGTCCTCCTGGTAAGAGTCTCTGTTGTCCCAGTTCTCCACAGGCCAATGGTAAAGCTTGACTGTCATCTTTCGGGAATGTAAACAATGAAACACCAGCTGTGTTATCCGGCACAACAGTCAGGGGGTGCATTCTACGGCGGGGGTGCGTTATCCGGCACAACACCTGCCGCTAATACACCGCTTCCCACCTACAGCTTTCTTCTTTGCTGTCTCCATTGTTCATTGAACAAATTGCAAAAGATTCACCAACACAGATGTCCAGAATACTGTGGAATTTTGCGATGAAAACAGACGACTTAATAGCTGGCCACCATGCTGTCCCAAAATGTCATCTACAATCCGTGACGTCACGCGCAGGAGTCATCATACCGAGACGTTTTCAGCAGGATGTTTCGTGCGAAATTTAAAATTGCACTTTAGTAAGCTAACCCGGCCGTATTGGCATGTGTTGCAATGTTAAGATTTCATCATTGATATATAAACTATCAGACTGCGTGGTCGCTAGTAGTGGCTTTCAGTAGGCCTTTAATTAATTAATTTAACTTCTTAAGGCCCAAACTGTTTGTTTACATACTTTTTTTTCTATCTCTTTGCTATTTGGGCTTATTGGATCCTATTTAGAATAAAAACTAAGAATCATCTTTTGATATGATGTACTTAGTCCATAAGTACACAAACGTGTACTTAATGTTTAGTGACATGCTAATTCTTATTTTTACACTTTTTTTTCCCCAAATTCCATTGTATATTATATTCTTCTGACACCACCAGATGGCAGTATAAGTGTCCACATAAGGGCCATAAGACCCCAATTCAGTAGTGTACACAATTTTGGAAATAAGAGCTAAAAGGTGCTGTCCACGCATGTGGCCACTAAGCCTTTAGAGCAGTGGTTCTTAACCTGGGTTTGGTGAGTCGGCTCAGGGGTTCGGCAGAGGTCAAGACACACCCGACTCATCGTGTAAATAAAAACTTCTCCCTATCGGCGTATTACGGATACGGCAACAGCTGACTGATTTGCAGGTGTGTCATTTGTTGTGAGTTTATGCACTGTGTTGGTTTTGTTGTTTGAACAAGGTGATGTTCATGCACGCTTCATTTTGTGCACCAGTAAGAAAACATGGTAACACTTTAGTATGGGGAACATATTGTATTTTTTACCTTTTTGAGACCTCCGAAAAATGCCTACCTCTTTAGGATCACCCTTTCTAGATATATAAAGATTTGTATTTACAACATTAATAATATATACAAACTATGTAAATATAAATAAGCTTGTTGTGAAAAATTAGTTGGAATTTCACAAGAAAAACTTAAAATTTTGGCAGTATTATAATAAAAGTCGTAGTTTTACTCAACGCAAGTCAAAATGTTACGAGAAAAACTGAACATTTGTGCGATATAATGATGAAAGTTGGAATTTTACTCAATAACAGTGGCAATTTTACAAGAAAAGCTTAACATTTTGGCAATTTTATGAAGTCATACTTTTACTCGACAAAAGTCACAATTTTATAAGAAAACTTGAAAAATGTTGGCAATATTATAATAATAATAATTGGAATTTCACTTGGCAAAATTATGACAAAAGTCATAATTTTACTCACAATATTTCACTATTTTACAAGAACACCAATAAAATTGGCAATATTGTGATAAAAGTCTGAATTTTATGACAAGTGTCACTATTTTACATGAAAAAGTAACAATTTTACATGAAAAAGTAATTATTTTAGGAGAAAATATTGCAAAATAGTAACATATTGGCTCTTAACTAGTCATTATTAAGTACTTATTAATGCCTTATTTGGCATGGCCTTATTATAACCCTAACCCTCTAACCCTGGCCCTAACCAAATAACTCTAAATTAAGTCTTTGTTACTTAGAATATGTTCCCCATACTAAAGTGTTACCAAAAACATATAACTTTGTCTTGAATTTGAAAAAAAACACCACATTTTATTTTTCACTAAAGAAGGGTTGGGTGAATGCGCACATGAAACTGGTGGGGTTCGGTACCTCCAACAAGGTTAAGAACCACTGCTTTAGAGGTTGCCGTTTGTTGGCCACAACATTAGGTACACCTGCACATTCTGTTGGATTGACAAACTACAACCGCCATAATAAACATTTAATGATTAAATGCTCCAATTAACACGGAAGTCTCCTCCTGTGGCTGTAGAAAACCAGTTTTTTTAATTTGCTCCACAAAATGGCGCTAGCTACAGCAGAAAAAGTCTGTAATGTGCAGACGTACCTAATGAATTGTTCCTCATTTCGCTCCTCTCTCCCGTCATGTGTTCTGTCGGTCCAGATACCCTCGGCAGGCCGTTTGGAATGTTTCACACATTCCTGCTGGGGTATCTTGAGAGTAGAGCATTGTGGGTAGTGTGGAGTGACGCCGGGTCAGCCGAGCAAATGACCTCCGGAGTCGGATGTTTGTAACTCAAGCAGGGTGCAGTATCGCTCATGAACTCTGGGGTCATTGGGTTAGTATTGCTTTATTGAAGGGGTTGTTTGAGGCCCAAACTTTTCCACGATAGAGGGACCTTGGGCCCACTCAAATATTACCACTGAATTAGTGATACTATTATTTTATATATATTATATTATTATTGTTGATTTTAACGTATTCAATAATTTGATCTAATCTACCGTATTTTTCGGACTATAAGTCGCAGTTTTTTGCTCTGTAACCAAAGGTGATGGCTGTTTACGACCCCCGTCCCTTAGAAACAGCTGTTGCCATGTAATCAGGCAAAATCCAAATAAAAGAGGAGGCGTACAATCTTTCGTCAGAGCGTGGTGAGACTGTGCAAAGAGTACAGTCCAGACGTCTCTCCTCAATTGAGCCAAATTTAATTCTGTCTCTGTTTAATTCCTTGCTTCTTGTCTTGTTTAATAGATGTCATCAGTGTTTGAACCTGACAGTTTACTAATGTCCTTTTTGTCTTTGTCTCAACAGGACATCAACGCGCACGCCTGCGTGACGGGAAAGCCCATCAGCCAGGGCGGCATCCACGGCCGCATCTCGGCCACCGGCCGCGGAGTCTTCCACGGCATCGAGAACTTCATCAACGAGGCGTCCTACATGAGCATGCTGGGCCTGACGCCCGGCTTCAAGGACAAGACCTTCATCGTCCAGGTCAGAACATTTGACGGCGGTGCAAGTGTGTCTTTTAACTTTTAGTGTACGTGTGTGTCCTCACATTGTGGGAGGATTTACAATTGGGTGAAATGATGGAGGGTTCAGAAGCAATCAGGGTCGTGCCATCTGTTGGAAGCTGGCTGTGATGTCATCGTAGCAAGAAGAGCTTTCTCTAATTGTAGAAAAAGAAGTGATGTTTTCTGAAAAAGGAAGCACAGCGTTTCCATTTTTAGCCTCGCACAAGCGTTATAGCAATCTCAAAGCGGCACGTTTTCATTCGTCACACAGTTTTTAGTGATTTTCTGTTTAATGAAAATGATAGGAAGCGCTCACAGCAGATGATTGATGGTGTCTGGGATCAAAAAGATAATCCCTCGGTGTCGTGTGCGGATTAGATCTTCTTGCAGAGAATTAAGCGCCTTCTTCATCTCAGACAATAGGGCTTGAAAGTGTGACGCAGGGCTGTACGCTTAGCTTGTTCGCGTGTAGCACCGTTGCTACTAAATGAAAAAAATGAGTAGTACATCAAATGTTTTGTAGCACAGATGAGGTTTAGGAGTAATATTCAATGTCTTAGATATTACAATTTCATTATTGACACTCAAACACATGTGCACATATACATATAAACTAGGGCTGTCAAAGTTAACGTTATAATGTGTTATCTATAAGTTCTAGAGATGTCTGATAATGTTTTTTTGCCGATATTCCGATATTGTCCAACTCTTAATTACCGATTCCGATATCAACTGATACAGATATATACAGTCGTGGAATGAACACATTATTATGCCTAATTTTGTTGTGATGCCCCGCTGGATGCATTAAACAATGTAACAAGGTTTTCCAAAATAAATCAACTCAAGTTGTGGAAAAAAATGCCAACATGGCACTGCCATATTTATTATTGAAGTCACAAAGTGCATTGTTTTTTTTAACATGCCTCAAAACAGCAGCTTGGAATTTGGGACATGCTCTCCCTGAGAGAGCATGAGGAGGTTTAGGTGGGGGAGGGGGGTGCAGGGGGTGTATATTGTAGCGTCCCGGAAGAGTTAGTGCTGCAAGGGGTTCTGGGTATAGAACATCCGCACCGTAACACAACATAAACACAACAGAACAAATACCCAGAACCCCTTGCAGTACTAACTCTTCCGGGACGCTACAATATACACCCCCCCGCCCACCTCGACCCCCTCATGCTCTCTCAGGGAGAGCATGTCCCAAATTCCAAGCTGCTATTTTGAGGCATGTTAAAAAAAATAATGCACTTTGTGACTTCAATAATAAATATGGCAGTGCCATGTTGGCATTTTTTTCCATAACTTGAGTTGATTTATTTTGGAAAACCTTGTTACATTGTTTAATGCATCCAGCGGAGCATCACAACAAAATTAGGCATAATAATGTGTTAATTCCACGACTGTATATATCGGCATCGGTTGATATTGGAATCGGTAATTAAGAGTTGGACAATATTGAAATATCGGATATCCGCAAAAAAGCCATTATCTGACATCTCTAATAATTACTTTTGAGAACTTTCAACAGTACCTTGATGGTGATAACCGTGACATGAAATCTTCATGTTGTAACATCCCTACTCCTAATATTACATAATCTAGCTGGAATTTATGTTGATTATTTATTTATATGGAACAAAGAGTTCCACGTGTGTCCACAAGGGGGCGCCAGAGTGACAGAGGTGTTACAACTGTGTATGTGTGCACCGCAGGGTTTTGGTAACGTGGGTCTGCACTCCATGAGGTACCTGCACAGGTACGGAGCCAAGTGCGTGGGCGTGGGCGAGATCGACGGCTCCATCTACAACCCAGACGGCATCGACCCCAAGCAGCTGGAGGACTACAAGCTGGTATAGCCCTGTATTATTTCCCGCCCCTGTGTTGCCATGACGACCCACCCGACCGCACTCAAAAGTGTCGTGTGACTTTTCCACAGCAACACGGCACCATCGTGGGCTTCCCAGGTGCCAAGCCTTACGACGCCAACATCCTGGAAGCCGACTGCCACATCCTGATCCCGGCCGCCGGGGAGAAGCAGCTGACGCGTCACAACGCCCCCAAAATCAAGGCTAAGGTGAATGGAAGGTTTACCTTTGCTGGAACACCTTTGAGGGCAACGCCCCTCTGACTGGCTGACTCACGGCGACATAAGCACTTGCTAAGATAACCGAAACGAGACATAAAGAGCAGGCGATGATGAATTTTTAAATTTTTTTATAAATTGCTTTGAGTAAATATGGCTATACTTTTATTTTGAAGCTTACTTTGCCCCAAACAGGAAGTCAGTGTGCATGTTTTAATTCTGTTTCCCGCTGCTTAGCGATAATGAAATGGACCCCTTTTTAAATTTTTTTAACTAACAGTAACTTCACATTTTTAGTCGCTATAAGTGGTATAACATGTGTGTTGACGTCGACTTAAGTCAGCCCTTTTTTTTAGTATTTATAACACTCAATCTCAAGGCCAAAGCAAAAACCTTGAAATAATATGCGTCAAAGTACTTTATCTTTTTATTTCCATTTTGACAGAAAAAAAAAAGCGCACCAAATTTTATCACACATTTTAAACCTGTTTTTTGTCAAAATGAAGACAAATACTTTCAGTGTTTCCCCCAGAATTTTTTTTAGTTAAGGTGGTGACTCTCCAGGGGGAGGGGACCGGGGAAGGGGGTGGGCGGGTGTAAGGATTGATGTAACTCGGCCTGTCGCCATCACGTCTCCACCTCGTCGCTGCCACCACAGCCTGGGGGGCAATAGACTACAGACTGTGGTGAAGTAGGCCGGCTTCGTCGCGTGAAGAAGCCTACAACTTTTGGTTGTGGTTTCCGCTCCACTTGTTGAATGGTGATATACGATTAATATCTCAATATTTTTTTCCAGAAAGTAAAAACAAAACAGTCCTAGTTACCTGAGATACTAAGTACGTCATTATTATGACTTAGTAATTTACTAAGTCAAAATAATGACAAAATTATGGCTTACTAAGTCAAAATAATGACTTACTGCAGGGATCCTCAACAGGCGGACTGCGGTCCATGTCCGGACCCAGCACGAATTATAGTAAAAAAAAAAACAACCTTATAATTATTATAAAAAAATATAATAATTGTATTTATCTTTGAGTTATCGCTAGCGCAAGTCAACGTTCCTTGTTGTTTTTAGTCAAATATCTCCACGTTTCGTTTACACTTCTCCGTGAGAGAACGCCACTCTGATTGGCTGCGGAATCAGCCAATCAGAGTATGGGTTGTCATCTCTATCACAACGACGCGCTGAAAGGCTGTTACCACCTGGGTCACACAGCGTTCATGCCACATGCATGGAACCTTTCGCTGCAGGCATACAGTTGTCTCGTATCGCTACTTCGCTTCGCTTCACTCGTCAGTCACTGAATGTCAATCAAATCCCAATGGCATGCTCCAAGTTGGCTCAGGCTGGTAGAAGAAAGGTGGACAGGGAAAACTGACGTTTCAAGGAAGAATGGACAGAGCAATATGTTTTCATCCTACCTACTGCAAGTACCAGACCAATGTGTCTAATATGCAACAGTACTGTTGCTCTGGTGAAAAGTGAAAATCTGAAACGTCACTATCTGAAAGAGCACCGCAAATTTGAAGAGACATTTCCTCATGATTCAGAGCTAAGAAAAAAAGAAATCACGAGGCTGAAAAAGTCATATGAAACATCAAGCAAGATTTGTGTTAAATCTATGACACAACAACAAATAGCAACAGAGTGCTCACTCAGAGTGGCAGGAGTTTTGGGGAAACACAAGAAGACATTCTCTGGTGCAGAAATAATTAAATATTGTTTGACTGAAGTGATGGGTGCCATGTTTGAAGGCAAAGAAAAGGAGGAAATGACATCTAAAATAAATCAAATCCCACTCTCTGATGCCACAGCTACCAGACGTACTGAAATATTTATTTTATTTAAGTTCTTATTTATTTTTGTTTCAAAGAAAATCTTTCATCTATTTTATTGGATATTTATTTTATTTGTGTTAATTTTAAGAAAATGTTAAACTACTACCTACCTCCTGCTACTATATAAGTTTGACCGATAATAAACGGACCCAACCTGTTTCAAAATAACATTTGTGGACCTTCAAGATTTGTACTTGAGGACCCCTGACTTACTGTAAGTAAGTGTTTGCAATAAGGGTTTGAAAAAAAGAGGGGGAACACATGCTGACATATGTTCAACTCATCATGGTTAATTTATGACAGCATTTGGAAGCCTGTAGTTGGGGACCGAATGTCCCTTTGTAATTGTAAGGTTTTATTTCTTTCTTTATTATTATACCACCGCCTCTTTGAGCTGTAATTTGACCCCCTTAACATGCTTCAAAACTCACCAAATTTGACACACACATCAGGACTGGCTAAAATTGCGATCTAATCAAAAAACCAAAACTCAAAATTGTGCTCTAGCGCCCCCTAGGAAGGAAACACGTACAAAATTGCCCGTAACTTCCAGTAGGAATGTCGTAGAGACATGAAACAAAAACCTCAATGTAGGTCTCACTTAGACCTTGATTTCATACACTGACATCCTTCAGCAAAAATCAACAGGAAGTTTGCAATTCCCCCTTCAAAACAAAAGTTTTGTAAAAAGAGTCACCTTTGCCTCTTTGAGCTGTAATTTGACCCCTTAACATGCTTCAAAACTCACCAAACTGGACACACACTTCAGGACTGGCGAAAATTGCGATCTAATCAAAAAACCAAACCCCAAAACTCAAAATTGCGCTCTAGCGCCCCCTAGGAATAAAACACAGACAAAGCTGCTCCTAGGAAGAAAACACAGACAAAACTGCCTGTAACTCCCAGTAGGAATGTCGTAGAGACATGAAACAAAAACCTCTATGTAGGTCTCACTTAGACCTACATTTCATTTATTGACAACCCCCAAAAATCAACAGGAAGTTTGCAATTCCCCTTCAAAACAAAAGTTTAGTAAAAACAGTCACCTCTTTTCAAACATGATCTCCTCTGAGCGCGTTTGTCGTGTCGGCTTCAAACTAGCACAGGAGAGAGATTGAACCCTTCTGATTAAAAGTTAATGAAAGAGTTTTAATTACTGCTCCGGTTTGGATTTTATGTGCCGTCAAAGTCGGTCCCGTCCATTGCTGCTTGTAGCTTTAATTGATTTTTATTATGTAAATGTTATATTTTTATCAACATGTGATAGCAGGGAACCTGCCATTCAAAACTAAGCTGCTACATTACTAATGATTAATGTAACTATAGCTGAAAAAATAGTACAATAGCAATAGGAGAGACTATTCCTCCCTGAACACCATGGAGTTCATGTAGGCTTTATGATGCGGTTACATTATTATATCAACTATCAGAGACAGAAACTCTTCATTTAACATAATGTCCTTTTTTGCTGCTTCAACACAGCTCAATCAACACACAAAAAGGTCAAGTGGAATTACTTAGTTGTTAACTGTAGGTCAATAATGCTTGTCTTTCTCTCAGACAGACAGGGCTTTGCTGTCCGTAACACACGCACACACACACCGCACAGTGAGCTAACGTTACGCTAAAAGCTAATTAGCCTTCACCTCAAGGACTGCGAGCGAGCTGAGCTGCCGCTTATGTTTCTAGAAGGTCAACGGGCTCATAGTGATGTTACTGGTAGTTGACTTGAAAGTGTTTATTACAATTTGGGGAGAGTCCGCTGCATTATGCTCACCTGCTAAACAACTTTCTGCTCACTCCACTGTCTCTCCTCTCTGCCTGCCTCTGTCGTGAGCACTGACTCCATGCGCTCTGAATACTCACTGCTGATTGGCTGTTACCGCTCTGCGTGTAACCAATCAGATGGTTGTGTGGGTGGGACATAGCTGGGTGCTGCAGAGACGTACTGACAGAACTAAGCGGAGCAGCTTGTTAAGACTTTAGTTTAGGCGGTGGCTCTTTGTTGTTAAGGCGGCCGCCTTAACAACAAAGCGCTGCGGGAAACCCTGACTTTGATATCCGCTTGACATATGATTTCCCAAAGCAAGTTACCCATAAAATTGTATAGAAGAACTTTAACACGACCGACGTGTGAACCTTTTTGTCCGCCGCAGATCATCGCTGAGGGCGCCAACGGTCCGACGACCCCCGACGCCGACAAGGTGTTTCTGGCCAACAAAGTCATGGTCATCCCGGTGAGACTCCCCACTGAGAAGGCAATAAGCCACGTAAAAGTACAAGCGCACGTCTGACGCTGGCTCCCCCTGCAGGACATGTACCTCAACGCCGGCGGCGTGACGGTGTCTTATTTCGAGTGGCTGAAGAATCTCAACCACGTCAGCTACGGACGCCTGACCTTCAAATACGAGCGAGACTCCAACTACCACCTGCTCAGTGAGTACAAGACCAGGTCCCCCGCGGACGCGGCCCTTTTTTGCCGCCGCCCTTAAAACGTCTCTGCCCGCCTTCTAGTGTCCGTGCAGGAGAGTCTGGAGAGGAAGTTCGGCAAGCAGGGAGGACCCATCCCCGTCGTGCCCACCGCCGACTTCCAGGCCAGGGTCGCTGTAAGTAACTTCAAACTAACGTACCACTGATTTACCGCACAGCTTTTGGTCACATGACTGCTAAGCTTTGACGTGTGGTGCAGGGTGCCTCTGAGAAGGACATCGTTCACTCTGGTCTGGCCTACACCATGGAGAGATCTGCCAGGGTAAGATGATGTCATCATAAGTATGCTTTATTGATCACACAAAGGGAAGCAATAATAATAGCTTACATTTATATTGCGTCAAATTTTGACCTAAAACACTTTTTTTCATGTATCCTATGGGTAAAAAGAAACCTAATAGAAAAAAGAAAAAGCAATGAAAAATATTTTCTTTTTGTTTTGTTTACACTTTGCTCAATTCTAGCATAATGTCAAACATTGTTTGGCTCCAGTAACAGCAGTGGTACACTGTCGCCCTCTAGTGGTACTCAGAACCAGTGCAGATTTTTTTAAAAAGAAAAATAGAATTAAATGCATAAAATACATACCAGTACATTTTTTAATAAAATACACGGTAAACTATAAAAATGTATGTATACTACCATCTGGTGGTACTCAGGAACACTGCACATTGGTTTTTTTATATTTAAAAAAAATAATAATAGAATTAGGATAAATAAATGTGCATTTTTACAAAACATTTTTAAATACAATTTTAAATCAAATAAAATACACGGTAAAATACAAATAAAAATGATTGCATGTATACTACCATCTGGTGGCACTAAGGAACAATGCAAATTGTTTTTTTTAATTTTAATTTTATTTTTTCTTATTTAAAAAATTGAATTAGTAAATGTACATTTTAAAAATATAATGTAATAAAATACACGGTAAAATAAAATAAATGATTGCATGTATACTACCATCTGGTGGTACTCAGGAACAATGCAGATTGTTTTAATTTGAATTTTTTTTTTTCTTATTTAAAAAATGTAATTATTAAATGTACATTTTAAAAATAAAATGTAATAAAATACACGGTAAAATAAAAATGATTGCATGTATACTACCATCTGGTGGTACTAAGGAACAATGCAAATTGTTTTTTTATTTTAATTTTGTTTTTTCTCATTTAAAAATTTAATTATGTAATAAAATATATTGTAAAATTTAAAACAATGAGTGTATGTATAGTGTATACACATTTCTACACACCATAAACTAAAGATGCAGTACAAGCCAAATACATGAGGTGGTTCTATAAAAAACAAGAACTTGAGAAGCTGTACAGTTATCTATGAAGTAATGACATTTTTTTTTAATCAAACAATTAAAATTTATGAGCACACAAGAGTAAGTAAATACATTTTAATTCTAAAGCTCTTTTCACAGATAAAAATCACAAAGGTGACTTAAAACTATTAGAGTACCGTGAATTGATTAACGTGGACAAGTTGAAAAACTTATTGGGGTGTTACCATTTAGTGGTCAATTGTACGGAATATGTACTGTACTGTGCAATCTACTAATACAAGTTTCAATCAATCAATCAATCAATCAAACTAGTACCGAGAATTGGTCTCTTATCGGTTCAAGTGTGAATGCGACCCCTCCCTAATATTTTGACTTCTTTTCAAGTTTTTTGCAAAAATGTCGACGTTTGTGTTGACTCGCTCCCTCTGCAGCAAATCATGCGCACGGCCGCCAAGTACAACCTGGGCCTGGACCTGCGGACGGCCGCCTACGTCAACGCCATCGAGAAGGTTTTCAAGGTCTACAACGAGGCCGGGCTCACCTTCACATAAGCACGCTTACTTAACTTCCCGGTCACCCTCATAGTCGTCTGCCCCCTCCACAACATATCACAGCGTCTGCGGCCCTGCTGCTCTTTGCTTAGATCGCTTGAAAAACAACAACAAAGTAGACGCTGCCTCCTCGCCTTGTAATAAACCTTCTTTGTTTCCCGCGTAGAAACAGCAAGTTCGAACAAACATGTCCGTCATGTCCTATTTTCATGTTTTTTTGTGAGTGTGTGGTTTTGAGCCCACAACACTGCAGATGCCTTAAAGATTAAAAGGAACTTATCATTTTGTCATAAGAAAAAAAAAATCATTATTTTAATTTTTTTTTTTGAGTTACACACGCAGCTTTTTATTTTACATTTTTTCCTCCTGCTGGCAAAGGAAGCGGACCTGGTTGGTGCCTTTGCTCTACCAGCCCCCCATATACTGTACCCTGTTTTAACCGTCCACTTCCTCATCTTGAAATGAAGTCAATTACCTTT